>NC_053023.1:79469872-79491570 GCF_003073215.2 Triticum urartu
TGTGAGGTGTACACGAATCATAAGAGTTTGAAGTACATTTTCACCCAGAAGGAGTTGAATCTCAGACAAAGGAGATGGTTGGAGCTTATCCAAGGATTATGATATGAAATTGCATTATCACCCGGAAAGGCTAATGTAGTAGCGGACGCATTAAGCCGTAAGAGCCATGTCAATACAGTTAATGACGGGAGAAATACCCAAGGAGTTTAGCAGAAAATCTTCGTGAACTATGTTTGGAAATAGTTTCCGAGAGGCTATGTAGCAGCATTGGAGATTCAGTCAACTTTGATGGATAGAATCAGAGAAGCTCAGAAAGCTGACAAAGAGATTGCCGCTATAAAGGAGAAACTGAGCAAAGGAAAAGCTAAAGGATTTCGTGAGGATGAGCACGACACCCTATGGTTTGAAGACCGTGTTTACGTGCCCAATGACCCGGAGATCAGGAAGTTGATTTTGCAAGAGGCACACGATTCACCATATTCAATTCACCCAGGAAATACCAAGATGTATTTGGATTTGAAGGATATTTTCTGGTGGACCGGAATGAAGAAGGATATTGCGGAGTATGTAGCAGTTTGTGATGTATGTCAGAGAGTAAAGGCAGAGCATCAGAAGCCAGCAGGATTGTTACAACCATTGCCGATACCCGAATGGAAGTGGGATAAGCTAGGCATGGATTTCATCACGGGATTGCCCAGGACTCGTTCAGGCTATGACTCGATTTGGGTTGTAGTTGATCGATTGACGAAGTAGCTCATTTCATCCCAGTAAAGACCACTTACACCAGTGCTAAGTTGGCAAAGATATACATGACCAGGATCGTATGTCTGCATGGAGTTCCAAGGAGTATCTGTATCAGATAGAGGAACCCAGTTTACCTCAAAGTTCTGGAAGCAGTTGCACGAAACTTTGGGTACCAGGCTAGAATTCAGTACAGCTTTTCATCCACAGACAGATGGACAGACCGAGAGAGTCAATCAGATTTTGGAGGATATGCTGAGAGCTTGTGCGCTAGATTACGGATCTAGTTGGGACGATAATTTGCCATATGCAGAGTTCTCTTACAACAACAGTTACCAAACCAGTTTGAAGATGGCCCCTTTCGAAGCTTTGTACGGAAGGAGGTGCAGGACACCGTTGTCATGGGACGAAGTTGGAGACCGCCAGTTGTTTGGACCTGACTTGATTAAAGAGTCTGAACAGAAGGTGAAGTTGATTCGCGATAGGCTCAAGGATAGCCCAGTCCAGGCAGAAAAGTTATGCAGATTCTAAACGCAAGGAGACAGTTTACGAAGTCGGAGATAGAGCTTATCTTCGAGTATCTCCACTTCGGGGAACAAAGCGTTTTGGAGTTAAAGGGAAGTTAGCGCCACGATTTGTAGGACCATATCGAGTTTTGGAGCGTATGGGAGAAGTGGCCTACAAGTTGGAATTGCCCGAAGGATTGTCAGGAGTTCATGATGTGTTCCACGTTTCTCAGTTAAAGAGTGCCACGCGGAGATGGCTGACATACCGTTGAGAGACACAGTGCCTCTTGGAAACTATTCAGTTGGATAACGATTTGACCTACGAGGAGAAACCAGTTAAGATTCTCGAGTTTGCCAGCCGAGTTACCCGCAGCAAGGTTATCAAGTTTTGCAAAGTTCAGTGGAGCCACCACACGAGAGGATGAAGCCACCTGGGAACGAGAGGAAGATTTGCTCAAGGACCACCCTCACCTATTTTCTAGCCAACCCGAATCTCGAGGGCGAGATTCATCTTAAGGGGGGTAGGTTTGTAACATCCCAAATTTTCAATTTGGAATGTTATACATTAGATCATCATGCATATCATATTTTATTTTGCATTTTGGTTGATCCTAGAAATTCTACGCAACTCAATGACCCACGGAGAGAGTTGGGGATTTCGTTATTTTCATATTTGAGTTTTCTCAAATTTTGAGGATAGGATCATTGATTTTATTTATTTTATCATCAATTATTTCTACTACAAAAATATGAGAGAGGGAATAAAATGACTTTCCCAAAATAAAGAAATATTGAGGATTTAATAATAAAATCAAATAAGATTTTATTTCGGAGTTTTTCGGTGTTTTATTTGAATTTAGGAAAAATGTGCGTTTTTCAAAATTGCATTTAGGTCCCAAATAAATGTTCACCTTGTGCGGCTTGATTTTAGAAGCCCGTGAAAATTTATTTCGGAATTTTTGGAGTCCGTTTAGTATTTCTTTTTATTTTTCTTCCGAGCGGAATAATTTAAAAAAACGAACCGACCTACGGGCCGTGTCCGACTAGGACTCCGGCCCGAGGGCCTTTATAAGCCGAGGCCCAGCCCCGGGGAAACCCTAGCCGCCCCAGCCCCCAAGCCGCGCCGCCACCCGGTCCCGCCGCCGCCGCCTGCGCCCGCCGCCGTGCCGCGCCACCGCCGCCCGCCGCCGCCCGCCACCGCACCGCCCCGCTCCGCCGTGCCGGACGCCGCCGCCGAGGTTCGCCGCGCCTCGACTTCCGTGCCAACGGTTTTTTTAAAAAAAATCGGTTTTTGTCGGGTTTTTTTAAGATTCGGTTTTTTTAAATAGATCGGTTTTTCAGTTTATTTAATTAGCGAGCGTTCGTCCATTCGTTCGTTTCTAGCGAGCATTCGACATTTTTCTTTTTCTTGGATTAATCCGTGATTTTTCTGATCGCGATTCCTGATCCGATTTTCGTTTTAGTATAACTTTTCGCTCGTTTATCGGAATCAGGCGATTCAAGCGCCTGGAGTTTCGTCTTGAAACCCTCTATCCGTTTAACCAACTTAAACAAGATTTTGCTACTGTAAAATTTTCCTTAGATCCAGATTACTAGAAAGAAGTTGTTTTTTTTTCGCCGTTTGACTTTCGTTGCTTCGTTCCATATTATTCTTTTTGCCAACCGGAGTTCTTAAGTTGAACCTTCTGGTTAGATCTCTTATTTGAGTTTTACCTGTGCATTAGATGAGTACTTATTGTATGCTTGTTTGTTTGTCTGTGATAGAATACCCGGAGTGAGCCGCTTGTTACTTCGAATCATTAGGTCTCCCAGATCATCAGCAAGGCAAGTAACACTTTGATCATACCTTTTCTACTACCCAGTTTTATTGCATTAGATCAATTCTCACACATTGCATGATTAGGATCTAATTAAATTGTGGGATGGGAAGTAGATGAGGTAGCACCTATTACCTGTTATTAACAAACCTTTGGGAGTTACTTCTATGTTTGCTTATTATGCCATGCTAAAGTAGTAGACGTGGATTGGGTGAGTGATATCCATGACAGATGTGAGATTGTTAATTAATGGTTTATCTAAGGTGGCAACTTAAACACACATCTGGGTGGATTGAGGCACCTGGGTATTCCAGGACTTGCCTGTTTTCTTTTGGACCGCCACCCAGGCTCAAAGGGATCATGAGACTATTCATACTAGAACCTTCCGTGTGCAGCCACAAGCTATTATGGGCTCTAGCATAGTTGACTAAGTTGTGCAAACTCTTACAATGGTAGACTAGCAGATGTAGGGGATGTAGGTGGTACAGTCTACCCAATCGTAAGGTGCTAGCGCTTCTGAAAGACTATGTCTCGGTCATCCGGCTTCTCAAACACCATGTAGTGCGAGAAACCAAACGGAGGCGATCGAGTCTTGTGGGGAAAAGTGCGCAAACCTCTGCTAGAGTGTAATAAACTAATCATGGTTGCCGTGTCCCCGGTTATGGACATCTTGAGTATCTAGTACCTGGATTATTCATGTGAATCTCATTATGTTACTTTAATTAATATTGTTGGGTTTTAATGTTGATGCTTAATTGGGATTGAGAATGCTGTCAACCATTCTCAATGTTTAACAACTACCATGATAGTTAAATAAATTTATTCCTTTGAAGTAGGGAAAATTGGCTTTATGCAAAACTGTAACCATAGAGCTTTCCACCAGCCAAATATGCATATAGTATAGCTATTTCATTCCATTACTCTCTATGTGTTACATTGCCAGCATATTCCATGTGATGACCCGTTTCGGGCTGCAACGTTAATGTTGCAGACTTTTCAGACGACGATTAAGGAGTTTTTAGGTCGTGGTTCTATATTCAGTGATGTCGTTGGAGTTGATGGACTCACTTATCTTCCAAGCCTTCCGCTGTTATCGTTATTAGATGGCCTTAAGCCATATTTATTGTAATAAGTTCTCTTTTGAGACACTCGATGTAATAAGTGTGTGATTGCTACTCTGCTATAAATCCTCCGAGTACTGTGTGGTGCCAGCATTGCTGATCCAGGGATGACACCGGAGCACAGAGATCAGACCGTTTGAGGTCTGGTCGCTACAGGGAAGCCGCGAATAATCAATTCAATGAGAATGCTCTCTTCATCATCCAAGATGCAATTCCACCCGAAGATCTTGCTCATCTCCGGTCCTTCACCATGGCCAAGGATTCTTGGAGCCATGTTGTGTCCCTCTACAGGGGAAGCGCAAGCATTCAACGCTCCAACTATGAAGTGGTGCAAGACGAAGTCGATGAGTTTGCAATGAATGAAGATGAAGAACCTCGTGAGCTTTATCGGAGATTAACTACTCTCACGGTCTCACTCCGAGACCATGGGAGCAAGGATATGGATGACAATTGGATCAAGCGCAAATTCCTCAAGGCCATGATGCCTTACCACAAGGCCATGTCCTCCGTCATTCGTCAAAGGCTGGATTTCCACACCTTGTCCTCAAGTGAAGTGTTGGATGAGTTTGTGGCTATGAGTATCTTGGACAATACCACCAAAAATGCGGTGCTACGTTCTCAAAGAGCAAAGAAGCCCAACCTTGCCTTGAAGGCCAAGGTTAGTGTGGAAGAAGAGGACGAAGAGGAAGAAGAGGAGAGCAATCCTGAAGACACAAAGTATGCTTATCATGAACACATGGCTCTTGCTTCAAGGCAATTTTGGAGTAAGAAGAACACAAGGCCCAACTTCAACAAGAACACCTCAAGTGGCGCGAAGGTCAAGCAACGAGTGAGGACTTTCTATAATTGTGGCAATGTGAGCCACTTTGTTGCGGAATGCCCTTATGAGAAGAGGGAAGACAATGGTGGCAAGCTCATCCGAAAAGACAAGGCCAAGTCCTTCCCCAACAAGAGCAACTTCACCAAGATGACTCCTCCCAAGGGGTTGGTGGCACAAGAAGAGTACAATGAGGATGTTGATGATGATGAAGACGGTGAGTCAGTTTCCATGGCCTCTGTTGCCATTGTGACAACTCCACGGGTGTCTCTCTTCGACTCACCCAATGAGAACATCACCGCCAAGTGCCTCATCACTAAAGCCACTAACAAGGTAACCCCCAACATCGAAACTACCATCATTGATAATCCTTCTTTGACGGATTGCATTGATGAACATGAGGGTTCTAATGTGGAGGAGAATGAATTTGAGTCTTTTATGAGTAAACTCAAGGGTAAGTCCAAGAAGCACTTCGTTGCTCTCTTGGAACAACTTGGTGAAGCCAATGACATGATCGAGGCTCACGAAGATACCATCTCTAAGATGGAGGGGCATAGTCGTGACTATGCCGATGAGATCTCGGATCTCTCTAATGCTCTTGAGTAAGAGCGTGGCCATCGCTTGGCTCTTGAGGAGTCACACAACGATGACCATGCTAAATTACAGAAAGATCTTGATCATGCTCTTGTTGTGTCTTGTGTGCTAAATTCAGAGAAGGCCAAACTTGGTGTTGATCTTGCTAGACTCAAGGAGGAGTTTGATATCCTTGACAAGGCTCACAAGGCCTTGAAGAGTACTCATGCTAATCTTAAAGAGTCTCATGATCAACTCCAAGTGAGGCTAACCAAGGAGAAAGCCACTTTTCCTCATATGGTTTTAATTGATAATGCAAATGCTACTAACCCTTGTTGTGAGCATGTGCATCTTGTTGAGGAGAATGCAAAGTTGAAGGAGCAACTTGATAAAGGCCTTGTGTCATGCATACAAAGTGAGAAGAACCTTAATGATCTTTTGAGCAATCAAAAGGGAGTTGTGGCAAAGGAAGGGATAGGGTTTGCACCCAAGTCCAAGCACAAGAATGACAAGGCCAAACGACCTCCTCCTCTCATGCAAACTTTTGTCAAAGAGGGAGAGGGTGCCTCTAAGAATAAGAACAACAATGTGAAGGGTGGTGGTGTCAAGAAGGGCAATGCCCCCTTCCAACAACGCCGGCGACTTTAACCCTTCCTATGTGTTATGACGTGCTAGTGATGGGCATGTTTATGCTAAATTTGTTGGTTCCTCCAATGAGTACATTGAATGGTCTATTTGGGTTCCTAAGACCCTTGTCACTAACATCAAAGGACCCATTACAAAATTGGTACCTAAAACCAAGCATTGATCTCTTGTAGGTGTTTGCTTTCGGTGGGGGATCATGGTTGCTCGATAGTGGAGCCACTAATCATATGACCAGAAGCAAGGACTTGGTGGTGGACGTACAAAAGATTCCATCTATGCGCACCAATGTCGAGTGGGGTGATGCCGCGTCCTCTAAGGTATTGGGGCTTGGCAAGGTTGTCATTTCTCATGATCTCACGATTAAGAAGGTCATGCTTGTTGAGTCCCTTGCATACAATTTACTTTCCGTTCGTCAACTTGCAATCATGGGCTTTGCCACTTTATTTGATATTGATATTGTGGCCCTCTTGTGGAGCAAGACTCTTAAAGTAGACTTTGTTGGGCATGTCGAGAATGGTCTCTATGTGATTAACTTTTCGGAGCGACCCACTATAAGACCGCGACATGCCTAATGGCTAAAGTTGACGTGTGATAGCTTTGGCATCGCCATTTAGCTCATGTCAATATGAGATCTTTGCAAAGTCTTCTCAAGGGGGACCATGTCCGTGGACTAACAAATGTTAGTTTTGCCAAAGATCGTGCTTGCAGTGCTTGCATTGAAGGAAAGCTACATGAGAAGGCTCACCCTCCCACGACTATCATTTACTCAAAGAGGCCTTTGGAGCTCCTTCACTTGGATCTCTTTGGCCTCCATCCTTTGATAGTCTTGGGGGTAGAAAGTATTGCTTGGTGATTGTGGATGACTATTCAAGATACACTTGGGTGTACTTCTTCAAGAGGAAGAGTGAGACCCAACAAACCGTCATTGACTTTGCAAATGAAGCTCAACATCAACACAATGCAAAGATCTTGACAATAAGAAGTGACAACGGCACCGAGTTCAAGAACTACACCTTGGATGAGTTTCTTAGTGATGAGGGGATCAAACATCAATATTCCGCACCTTACACCCCTCAACAAAATGGTGTAGCGGAGAGGAAGAACCGGACCTTGATGGATGCGACAAGAACCATGATGGCGGAATTCAAGTCTCCATACAACTTTTGGGCCGAAGCCATCAACACTGTGTGTCATGCATCCAATTGGCTCTACCTCCGCAAAGGCTTGAACAAGACTCCTTATGAGATACTCACTGGTAACAAGCCCAACCTCAAGTACTTCCGGGTGTTCGGGTGTAAGTGTTTCATTCTCAAGAAAGGTGTCTGTTTGTCTAAATTTGAGGCTAGAGCTCATGAGGGCATATTTGTTGGTTATGCTACAAACTCTCATGCTTAATGTGTCCTCAATAAGTCCACGGGACTTATTGAGGAGACGTGTAACATGGAGTTTGATGAGAATAACGGCTCCCAAGTGGAGAAAAGTGGTACTTGTGATGTAGGTGATGAAATTCCTCCCCAAGCTATAAGAAGAATGGGTGTTGGTTTTATCTTACCCATTGAGGAACCCCTTGTCGCCAAAGGAGAAGGACAATGTTATACTCAAGTGGAACCATCACCAACCCAAGACCCACACGCTTCCGAAGAACAATTTGAAGGCCCTCAACCTCATGAACAAGACCAAGGGCATGATCAACATCAAGATGGCGTTGAACCACCAAGTGATGCCCAAGGTCAAGTTCTTCCCTCTGAGCAAGTTCAAGATCAAGAACAAGCTCAAGATGACGCTCAAGATGATCAAGTAACCGCCCCTCATCTCTCTCCCGAGGAGGAATTGGAGTGTTGTGCCGCCAAGATTGCATCCAAGCTATCTACCAAGGGTCATCTCATGACAAATGTGCTTGGAAGCATACAAAAGGGGGTAAGCACTCATAGACAGTTGGCAAACTATTGTGAACATCACGTGTTTATCTCTTGTGTTGAACCCCAAAAGGTCTATGAGGCACTCGAAGATCCAGATTGGCTTAATGCCATGCATGAAGAACTCGACAACTTCGAGCACAACAAGGTGTGGAGATTGGTGCCAAGGCCAACGGGGAACCATAATGTCATTGGAACCAAGTGGACATTCAAGAACAAGCAAGATGCTCATGGAATTATCATTCGCAACAAGGCTCGTTTGGTAGCACAAGGCCACTCCCAAGTCGAGGGTATCGACTACGGTGAAACATTTGCTCCCGTTCCTCGCCTTGAATCCATTCGAATGTTGATTGCCTATGCTTCTCATCATAACTTTAAGTTGCAACAAATGGATGTGAAGAGTGCTTTTCTTAATGGTCACATTAATGAGTTGGTATATGTCAACCAACCCCCTGGGTTCGAGGATCCCTATTTTCCCGATCATGTGTGCCAACTCGATAAGGCACTCTATGGCCTTAAGCAAGCCCCACGTGTGTGGTATGACCACCTTACCGAGTTGTTGCAAGATCGCGGTTTTGAAATTGGGAAAATTGACCCCACTCTTTTTACTAAGAAGGTCAAAGGGGAATTGTTTGTGTGCCAACTATATGTTGATGATATTATCTTTGGTTCCCCTAACAAAGCTTTCAATGAGGAATTTGCCGCACTCATGACCTCCAAGTTTAAGATGTCCATGATGGGAGAGTTGATGTTCTTTCTCGGGTTCGAAGTCAAGCAACGAAGAGAAGGAACCTTCATCAACCAAGCCAAATACACTCAAGACATGCTCAAGAGATTCAAGCTAAGTGATGTCAAGCCGGCTTCCACTCCAATGCCCGTCAAATGCCAACTTGACATAGATCCCAATGGTAAAGCGGTGGATCAAAAGGTATATCGCTCCATGATTGGCTCCTTGCTTTACCTTTGTGCATCTAGACCAGATATCATGTTGAGTGTGGGAATTTGTGCACGGTTTCAAGCCACACCTAAGGAAAGCCACTATGTGGCGGTCAAGCAAATCTTTCGATATTTGGCTCATACCCAAAGCTTTGGCTTATGGTATCCAAGAGGATCTAACTTCAACCTTGTGGGCTATTCGGACTTCGATTGGGCGGGAGACAAAGTTGATAGGAAGTCCACTTCCGGAGGGTGCCAATTTCTTGGTTGCTCTTTGGTGAGTTGGTCTTCTAAGAAGCAAAGTTGTGTGTCTCTCTCGTCCACCGAAGCGGAGTATGTGGCTGCCGGTAGTTGTTGTGCACAACTTCTTTGGATGAGGCAAACTTTAAAGGATTACGGTGTCATTTGTGACCAAGTGCCTCTTTGGTGTGACAATGAAAGTGCCATCAAGATTTCTCTCAACCCGGTGCAACACTTCAAGATGAAGCATATTGAGATCTGGTATCACTTCATCTGGGATCATATTGGGCAAGGGGAGATCGAGCTCAACTATGTCAACACTCATGATAACCTGTAGATATCTTCACGAAGCCTTTGGATGAAGCAAGATTTCGCGAGTTAAGGCATGAGCTAAATATCATTGATTCGAGCAATGTTGCTTGAACCCTTGCATATCCCACCATACTCAACTTGTTATCTTGTTTAGGTGTAGGCATGGACGTAGTGGGAGTGTTGTTCTCTCGATGAACTCTCCCTCCCCCCATTATGCATAAATTGATCAACCCTTTCACATTAGCCATTTGTGATGGTACTTGTGCTTCAAAGACGAGTTTTGGTCATGGGCCCAAAGATAATTCTTTGCGGTGCCATACCATTTGACTCAAACATAGGTGGCTCCGGCCACCGCCTTCTCCTTGGAGAGGTTGTGTCTTGCGGTTGGTGCTTGTTATCTTTTGTTCTCCCTTCTTCGTGTCGAGCTTGTGTTTGAGTTACCTCGTGTGTTAGCTCTTTGGTGTGTCCGTTCGCTTGAAGGTTGCATTGCAAAGACCCCTTTCTTCTCTGTTTTTGAAACTTGCATTTTCTTGGGATCACGGTACTACCGCGGCTTCCCACGGTACTACCGCAGGAGCTGCGCATGGTACTACCGCACCCAGCACGGCAGTAATTTTTTTACTGTCGCTGGAGGAGCGGTACTACCGCGATGACACGCGGTACTACCACGCAGTCACGAGCGTGTGGGGGTTAAGAGCGGGCAGGGGAGTTTCAACTCCCCCATATCCATTCAACTCTTTTTCCCCACGCCGTCTCTCTCTCCTGCCCAAGAACGACGCCGGAGAACCTCGCCGGATCTCCGTCTCCGGCCGCTCTCCTCGCATTCCGTCCGGTGGGATCGTTCCCCACCACTTTCTCTTGTCATGGAACAAGGTTTCCCCCAAATCTCTCTCTCTTTGGTTCGTTCTTTCGTTTCTAGGTTTTTGGGGAGATGCATGTTGTTCTTGAGATTTTAGGCCAAATCTTTGCAAGAGTAGGATGTAGGAGAGTAGTAATGTGTAGAATTGGTACTTGGTATGTTGCCCCTTGGTAGATTTGATCAACCGTAGTACTGCTCCATTGTCATGGTTGTGCGTAGATCCGTTTGTGGTTCGGATATGGCCCCGTGCGGTACTACCGCACCACCCCTGTGCTTCTACTGCTCGTACGGTACTACCGCGCGAGGTGCGGCACTAAAATTTTACTTCCGTTCCAAGGCACGGTACTACTGTGCCATCCTGGCGCGGTACTACGGTGACTAGGAGCGGTACTAAAATTTTAGTTCCGCGCATACATGCGGTACTACAGTTGATGTCAAATCTCTCAAGTGGCAATTACTCATTGCTGAGTTCTACTTGTTTCACTTGTTTTGTTGTGGTCATTGCATTGATCCTTCTCGTTTCTCTTGTGTGTTTTTTTGTTTTTGTGTCATAGGTGGTGGCTCCGGTGCTCCTGCATGCCGTTCCAATCCCAGCCGTGACACAGGCTCCAAGCATTTGCGCAACCAAGATGAAGCTCCAGAGGGCTCCAATGCCCCCAACGCAGGACCAAGACCACCGCCAGCAAGAACAAGGAGCCCGCCATGGGCATGGATGAGATACCACTTGCTGAGTTTGTCTCTCACAGGAAGATCAACCCCTATGTGAATCCCCGTGCAAACTTCAGAGGGAATGACTTGTTCTGGACCAAGCAACAGAACCTTATCTATCTGGATGTGATCAAGGCAAAGCAAAACATCTATGTGGACGTGCACTGGATTGACATGAATCATATGAGGCAGGATAAGCATCGTGCCTATTTTGGTGAGGCTTTGGATCTGGTGGAGCAGTTTGGCATTGAGGATGTGATCTCTTTCCACATGGACTATGACCCTGAGATTGTGGCCTAGTTCTTTGCTTCTGTCCACTTCCATCCCATTGAGGAACGGACCATGACCTGGATGACCAATGGACATCAGTTGACTGCTATATGGAAGGACTTCATGAATTTGCTTCAGGTTCCTGATGAGGGGCTCAACACGCCCATTGGTGTACGCCCTCATGCCAATCCCGAGTCAGCCAACAAGAACAAGCTTCAGCCCTACTATGTTGAGAAGTTGCTTCCCAGTGGCAAGAAGCCGTGGGTGCTGAACTCATTCCTTGACATGATGTATCGCATCTTCCGCAACTCCCTCTTTCCACGCATTGGTGACAAGGACAAGGTGCATGCCTATCTTGTGGATATGATGCTCATTTGTGAAGAGACGCGTCATACTTAGACGCAACCACTTGATGTCTCACATATCATGTGGTGCGAGCTTCGGTTTGCGGTGTTCAACCATAATGTACCCATCTATGGACCTTACCTGTTTCTGTTAATCTCGAAGACTTGGGAGAAGCTCTATCCCGCTGATGAGTTTCTTGCCCCTGACTAGACTCGTCATGAGCCCATCAAGCTCTGTGTCAAGCCCTAGTGGGCCAACACTACTACCCGTGCTGAGGCAGCGGCTGCTCAGATGGATGTGGATGAAGATGCGATTGAGGAGGAGGACGCTGATGAGGACAGCTCTGCTGGCTACTTGCCTTCATCTTCTGAGCCTTCTTGGGCTAAGAAACTGAAGAACAAGATGAAGGCTCTGTTCTGCATGCAGGCCAAGGGGCAGTACCGGTCTCATGTTGCTCAGAAAGAGAGTCGCTGCCGCGACAAGAGGATCTTGAGGACGTTTGGCGAGGACATATCCAGTGGGTCCGAGAAGTACATCACTCCAGAGGCTGAATGGATGGCGAAGCAGGGTTACAAGTGGACTGATTCTGAGGAGGAGCCCATCCCCACTACTAAGACCGATGAGGAGCATGACGAGTGATCGTTTCAGCTTGAGCCACCACTTGTGTCGTAGGTGTCCTCTCTGCCTTTTTGGCGTCTCGATGCCAAAGGGGGAGAGAGAGTATGATTTGTGAGTCATGTGTTGTGTTTCGTCTTGTTGCTTTGCTTTCTCTTCGTTGAACCTCGTTTGCTTTGTTTTGGTTGTGCTTGTGAGACCCTTCTATCATATGGTGTAAGACATATGCACTCTTGCGTACCTTATTGAGCCTATGCTATCTTGTGTCCTTTACTTTATGCTCATAGTTTGTATCTTGCTTAGTGTTAGGTTCATTACTGCAAGTTATGCCTTGTCTATAAAATATAGGGGGAGTGTTGATCCTAGCATGTGTGTCGTGCAGTCCAAAGCACTTCTCAAATATGCACACATCTAGGGGGAGCCTGTCTATATTTTATAGATGGTGGGATTGCCATTGTATTTCTTTATATCCCTTTGTGCAAATCTCGTATTGTCATCAATCCACCAAAAAGGGGGAGATTGTAAGAGCATGTTTATCCCTTAGTAGTTTTGGTGATTGATGACAATGCTTTTGCGGACTAATCGTGTGCAATGAGCATTTCAGATATATCGTGTCTAAGCACAAGACGATTTGGTACCCCTCGGAGCTGATCGAAGACGGCGTTTCTCTAAGTTTCTTTTCGGTGGACTTGAGTCATAGGAAAGCCATACTATTAAGAGGGGGTCCGCATTGGAAAGGTTTGGGTGGAATTAACACGTACACATCTGCTCCTTTTTGCACCACCTTTCCTTTGGCTCTTTGGAGCATCCTCCGTCTCTCCGTGTCTTTGCAAAATGAAGGACTCCTAGTGTTGATGTTCTAGGGCACGCAGTAGTATTGCTCTTCAGAGTGGTAGTACCGCGGGGCCTTGCGGTAGTACCAGCCATAGGCGCGGTAGTACCACAGGTACTCACGGTATGTAACGCCTCGGACACACCCACCGGTGGTTGTTACTCCTGGAGGGATCTAGACTGGCCCCACAGATCAATACTAGTCTTTTCTGCGCACTTTGTCCTCACTCATGCGCACCCGGGAGCAACTTCCCGGTCGGTCACCCATCCTGACACTACTCCAAGCTGAGCACGCTTAACTTTGGAGTTCTATCCGAATGGGCTACCAGAAAAGAAGGAAGTCCTTATTCATATGAGTAGTCTATCATCCCTAATAAGCCAGGCCATCACATACACCCCCACTCAGAGGAACCGACGTCCTCGTCGGGCCACAGGAACGTTCCCTCTTGGCACATACGTCTGTGCTTCCAGTCCAGTACATGTGCCATGTCATGTGCCATGACGGGTCACAAACGTCATGAACAACATGACCACGCACCTGTCCGCAACCATCCATGTAACCGCGAGGGTCGGCTCTGATACCAACTTGTAACGCTCCGGACACCCCCGCCGGTGATCGTTACTCCTAGCGGGATCTAGACTGGCCCCACAGATCAATACTAGTCTTTTCTGTGCACTTTGTCCTCACTCATGCGCACCCGGGAGCAACTTCCCGGTCGGTCACCCATCCTGACACTACTCCAAGCTGAGCACGCTTAACTTTGGAGTTCTGTCCGAATGGGCTACCGAAAAAGAAGGAATTCCTTATTCATATGAGTAGTCTATCATCCCTAATAAGCCAGGTCATCACACGGTAGTACCGCTCCTTGGAAGCGGTAGTACCGTGGCCTCTGGCCAGCCTCAGCCGCTCGAGCGGTTGTAGGGGCGGATGTATTTTTTACATCCGCGCCCTATGCGGTAGTACCGCCCCACGGGTGCGGTAGTACCGTGAGCCCTGGCCTGGCACAGCAACATGAGCGGAAGTAGGGGTGAATGTAATTTTTTACATCCGCGCCCTACGCGGTAGTACCGCTCCAGGCATGCGGTACTACCGTGTCGGATTTTTGCACAGATCCCAACTCAGCGGAAGTTGCCACAGATGTATTTTTATATGTCCGTGCCTTCCCAAATCTGGACTATCATTGCCTTGTGGTAGTACCACGCCAGCGGTTCTACCGCCCCCTGCTTCATCGCATCAGGGCTACTTTGGATTCTATTGCATGGGCGGTAGTACCGCAATGACTTGCGATAGTACCGTGTGCCCTAGTGGTAGTACCGCGCCTTCGGTGCGGTAGTACCGTGCTTCGCAGGCTGAGTTGGTGGATAACGGTTGGATTTGTTCTTCCACTATATAAGGGGAGTCTTCTTCTCTGAGTTGACTACCTCTTCCATCCCCAAGCTCCATTGTTGCTCCAAGCTCCATTTTCGCCCGATCTCTCTCCCTAGCCAATCAAACTTGTTGATTCTTCAGGGATTAGTTGAGAAGGCCCCGATCTACACTTCCACCAAGAGAAATTTTATTCCCCCACTAATCCCTTGCGGATCTTGGTACTCTTGGGTGTTTGAGCACCCTAGACGGTTGAGGTCACCGTGGAGCCATATTCCATTGTGGTGAAGCTTCGTGGGGTCGTTCGGAGCCTCCAATTAAGTTGTGGAGATTGCCCCAACCTTGTTTGTAAAGGTTCGGTCGCCGCCTCCAAGGGCACCAATAGTGGAATCACGGCATCTCGCATTGTGTGAGGGCGTGAGGAGAATACGGTGGCCCTAGTGGCTTCTTGGGGAGCATTGTGCCTCCACACCGCTCCAACGGAGACGTACTTCCCCTCAAAAGGAAGGAACTTCGGTAACACATCCTCGTCTTCACCGGCTCCACTCTTGGTTATCTCTCGTGCCTTTACTTGTGCAAGCTTATTTATGTTATATCCCTTGCTTGCTTGTGTGCTTGTTGTTGTTGCATCATATAGGTTGTTCACCTAGTTGCATATCTAGACAACCTACTTTGATGCAAAGTTTAAATTGGTAAAGAAAAGTTAAAAATTGTTAGTTGCCTATTCCCCCCCCCTCTAGTCAACTATATCGATCCTTTCAACACTCTTACTTATCGAGAAAGGCTACAATTGATGCCCTATACTTGTGGGTACCTGTGGGTGACTAGTAGTGTTGATTACATCTTGTAGTTGATTACTATATGGTTTATTTGGTGGGAGGTTATATGTTCAGATCCATTATGCTATTTAATACCCCTTTGATCTTGAGCATGATTATTATTTGTGAGTAGTTACTTTTGTTCTTGAGGTCACGGGAGAAGTCATGTTGCAAGTAATCATATTAACTTGATATGTGTTCGATATTTTGATGATATGTATGTTGTGATTTCCTTAGTTGTGTCATGTGAACGTCGACTACATTGTACTTTACCATATTTGGGCCTAAGGGGATGCATTGTGGAGTAGTTATTATATGATGGGTTACTAGAGTGACAGAATCTTAAACCCTAGTTTGTGCGCTACTTCGTAAGGGACCGATTTGGATCCAAAAGTTTAATGCTATGGTTAGATTTTATCTTAATACTTTTCTCATAGTTGTGGATGCTTGCGAGGGGGTTAATCATAAGTAGGAGGTTTGTTCAAGTAAGAACAACACCTAAGCACCGGTCCACCCACATATCAAATTATCAAAGTAGCAAACATGAATCAAACCAACATGATGAAAGTTGTTGGAAATATGCCCTAGAGGCAATAATAAAAGTATTATTATATTTCTTTGTTCATGATAATTGTCTTTATTCATGCTATAACTGTATTATCCGGAAATTGTAATACACGTGTGAATACATAGACCATAATATGTCCCTAGTGAGCCTCTAGTTGACTAGCTCGTTGATCAACAGATAGTCATGGTTTCCTGGCTATGGACATTGGATGTCATTGATAACGGGATCACATCATTAGGAGAATGATGTGATGGACAAGACCCAATCCTAAGCATAGCACAAGATCGTGTAGTTCGTTTGCTAGAGCTTTTCCAATGTCAAGTATCTTTTCCTTTGACCATGAGATCGTGTAACTCCCGGATACCGTAGGAGTGCTTTGGGTGTACAAACGTCACAACGTAACTGGGTGACTATAAAGGTGCACTACAGGTATCTCCGAAAGTGTCTGTTGGGTTGACACGGATCGAGACTGGGATTTGTCACTCCTATGACGGAGAGGTATCACTGGGCCCACTCGGTAATGCATCATCATAATGAGCTCAAAGTGACCAAGTGTTGTCACGGGATCATGCATTACGGTACGAGTAAAGTGACTTGCTGGTAACGAGATTGAACGAGGTATTGGGATACCGACGATCGATCTCGAGCAAGTAACATACCGATTGACAAAGGGAATTGTATACGGGGTTTCTTGAATCCTCGACATCGTGGTTCATCCGATGAGATCATCGAGGAGCATGTGGGAGCCAACATGGGTATCCAGATCCCGCTGTTGGTTATTGACCGGAGAGCGATCTCGGTCATGTCTACATGTCTCCCGAACCCGTAGGGTCTACACACTTAAGGTTCGGTGACGCTAGGGTTGTAGGGATATGTATATGCAGTAACCCGAATGTTGTTCGGAGTCCCGGATGAGATCCCGGACGTCACGAGGAGTTCCGGAATGGTCCGGAGGTAAAGATTTATATATGGGAAGTCCTGTTTCGGGCATCGGGACAAGTTTCGGGGTTTCGGTATTGTACCGGGACCACCGGAAGGGTCCCGAGGGGTCCACCGGGTGGGGCCACCTGTCCCGGGGGGCCACATGGGCTGTAGGGGGTGCGCCTTGGCCTACATGGGCCAAGGGCACCAGCCCCAAGAGGCCCATGCGCCTAGGGTTTCAAAGGGGAAGAGTCCCAGGAGGGAAGGCACCTCCTAGGTGCCTTGGGGGGAGGGAAACCTCCCTTGGCCGCCGCCCCCTAGGAGATTGGATCTCCTAGGGCCGGCGCCCCCCCCTTGGCCCTCCTATATATAGTGGGGGAAGGAGGGCTTTTCATCCACGCCTTTGGTTGCCTCCTTCTCCCTCTCCAACACCTCCTCCTCCTCCATAGTGCTTGGCGAAGCCCTGACGGAGTACTGCAGCTCCACCATCACCACGCCGTCGTGTTGCTGCTGGAGCCATCTTCCTCAACCTTCTCCTTCCCTCTTGCTGGATCAAGAAGAAGGAGACGTTACGCTGACCGTACGTGTGTTGAACGCGGATGGTGCCGTCCGTTCGGTGCTAGGATCTCGGTGATTTGGATCACGTCGTGTTCGACTACCTCATCCCCGTTCTTTGAACGCTTCCGCTCGCGATCTACAAAGGTATGTAGATGCATCCGATCACTCGTTGCTAGATGAACTCATAGATGGATCTTGGTGAAACGTAGGAAATTTTTTTGTTTTCTGCAACGTTCCCTCAGCAGTGACATCATGAGCTAGGTCTATGCGTAGTTCTTCTTGCGCGAGTAGAACACAATTTGTTGTGGGCGTAGATGTTGTCAACTTTCTTGCCGCTACTAGTCTTATCTTGCTTCAACGGTATTGTGGGATGAAGCGGCCCGGACCAACCTTACACGTACGCTTACGTGAGACCGGTTCCACCGACTAACATGCACTAGTTGCATAAGGTGGCTGGCGGGTGTCTGTCTCTCCCACTTTAGTTGGAGCGGATTCGATGAAAAGGGTCCTTATGAAGGGTAAATAGAAGTTGACAAATCACGTTGTGGCTTTCACGTAGGTAAGAAAACGTTCTTGCTAGAACCCTATTAGCCACGTAAAACTTGCAACAACAATTAGAGGACATCTAACTTGTTTTTGCAGCAAGTGCTTGTGATATGATATGGCCAAAGTTGTGATGAATGATGAATGATCTATATGTGATGTATGAGATGTTCATGCTATTGTAATAGGAATCACGACTTGCATGTCGATGAGTATGACAACCGGCAGGAGCCATAGGAGTTGTCTTTATTTTTTATGACCTGCGTGTCATCGAGAAACGCCATGTAAATTACTTTACTTTATTGCTAAACGCGTTAGCCATAGTAGTAGAAGTAATAGTTGGCGAGCAACTTCATGGAGACACATATGATGGAGATCATGATGATGGAGATCATGGTGTCATGCCGGTGACAAGATGATCATGGAGCCCCAAGATGGAGATCAAAGGAGCTATGTGATATTGGCCATATCATGTCACTATTATTATTTGATTGCATGTGATGTTTATCATGTTTTGCATCTTGTTTACTTAGAACGACGGTAGTAAATAAGATGATCCCTTACAACAATTTCAAGAAGTGTTCTCCCCTAACTGTGCACCGTTGCTACAGTTCGTCGTTTCGAAGCACCACGTGTTAATCGGGTGTGATAGATCCTTACGTTCACATACAACGGGTGTAAGACAGTTTTACACATGCAAAAACACTTAGGGTTAACTTGACGAGCCTAGCATGTACAGACATGGCCTCGGAACACAGAGACCGAAAGGTCGAACACGAGTCGTATGGAAGATACGATCAACATGAAGATGTTCACCGACGATGACTAGTCCGTCTCACGTGTCGACATGGCCTAGTCGACTTGGATCGTGTAACACTTAGATGACTAGAGGGATGTCTAATCTGAGTGGGAGTTCATTAATAATTTGATTAGATGAACTTAATTATCATGAACTTAGTCTAAAATACTTTACAATATGTCTTGTAGATCAAATGGCCAACGTAGTCCTCAACTTCAACGCGTTCCTAGAGAAAACCAAGCTGAAAGACGATGGCAGCAACTACACGGACTGGGTCCGGAACCTGAGGATCATCCTCATAGCTGCCAAGAAAGATTATGTCCTACAAGCACCGCTAGGTGACGCACCTGTTCTCCCTGCAGAACAAGACGTTATGAACGCTTGGCAGGCACGTACCGATGACTACTCCCTCGTTCAGTGCGGCATGCTTTACAGCTTAGAGCCGGGGCTCCAAAAAGCGTTTTGAGAGACACGGAGCATATGAGATGTTCGAAGAGCTGAAAATGGTTTTCCAAGCTCATGCCGGGTCGAGAGATATGAAGTCTCGACAAATTCTTCAGCTGTAAGATGGAGGAAAATAGTTCTGTCAGTGAGCACATACTCACTATGTCTGGGTTGCATAACCGCTTGACTCAGCTGGGAGTTAATCTCCCGGATGACGCGGTCATTGACAGAATCCTCCAGTCGCTTCCACCAAGCTACAAGAGCTTTGTGATGAACTTCAATATGCAGGGGATGGAAAAGACCATTCCTGAAGTATTTGCTATGCTGAAATCAGCGAGGTAGAAGTCAAAAAGGAACATCAAGTGTTGATGGTGAATAAAACCACTAAGTTCAAGAAAGGCAAGGGTAAAAAGAACTTCAAGAAGGACGGCAAGGAGAGTTGCCGCGCCCGGCAAGCAAGCTGCCGGGAAGAAGCCAAAGAATGGACCCAAGCCCTGAGACTGAGTGCTTTTATTGCAAAGGGAAGTGGTCACTGGAAGCGGAACTGCCCCAAATACTTAGCGGACAAGAAGGCCGGCAACACAAAGGTATATGTGATATACATGTAATTGATGTGTACCTTACCAGTACTCGTAGTAGCTCCTGGGTATTTGATACCGGTGCAGTTGCTCACATTTGTAACTCAAAGCAGGAGCTGCAGAATAAGCAGAGACTGGCGAAGGACGAGGTGACGATGCGCGTCGGGAATGCTTCCAAGGTCAATGTGATCGTCTTCGGCATGCTGCCTCTACATTTACCTACGGGATTAGTTTTGAACCTCAATAATTGTTATTTAGTGCCAGCTTTGAGCATGAACATTGTATCAGGATCTTGTTTAATTCGGGATGGCTACTCATTTAAATCCGAGAATAATGGTTGTTCTATTTATAGGAGAGATATGTTTTATGGTCATGCTCCAATGGTGAATGGTTCATTCTTAATGAATCTCGAGCGTAATGCTACACATATTCATAGTGTGAGTACCAAAAGATGTAAGGTTGATAATGATAGTCCCACATACTTGTGGCACTGCCGCCTTGGTCACATAGGTGTCAAACGCATGAAGAAGCTCCATGCAGATGGACTTTTAGAGTCTCTTGATTACGAATCATTTGACACGTGCGAACCATGCCTCATGGGTAAAATGACCAAGACTCCGTTCTCAGGAACAATGGAGCGAGCAACCAACTTATTGGAAATCATACATACTGATGTGTGCGGTCCAATGAGTGTTGAGGCTCGCGGTGGCTATCGTTATGTTCTCACCCTCACTGATGACTTGAGTAGATATGGGTATGTCTACTTAATGAAACACAAGTCTGAGACCTTTGAAAAGTTCAAGGAATTTTAGAGTGAGGTTGAGAATCAACGTGACAAGAAAATCAAGTTCTTGCGATCAGATCGTGGGGGAGAATACTTGAGTCACGAATTTGGCACACACTTAAGAAAATGTGGAATAGTTTCACAACTCACGCCGCCTGGAACACCTCAGCGTAACGGTGTGTCAACTTCGTAATCGCACTCTATTGGATATGGTGCGGTCTATGATGTCTCTTACCGATTTACCGCTATCATTTTGGGGATACGCTCTAGAGACAGCTACATTCACTTTAAATAGGGCTCCGTCTAAATCCGTTGAGACGACACCGTATGAATTATGGTTTGGCAAGAAACCTAAGCTGTCGTTTCTAAAAGTTTGGGGATGCGATGCTTATGTCAAGAAACTTCAACCTGAGAAGCTCGAACCCAAGTCGGAAAAATGCGTCTTCATAGGATACCCTAAGGAAACCATTGGGTATACCTTCTACCTAAGATCCGAAGGCAAGATCTTTGTTGCCAAGAATGGACTCTTTCTAGAGAAAGAGTTTCTCTCGAAAGAAGTAAGTGGGAGGAAAGTGGAACTTGATGAAGTATTACCTCTTGAACCGGAAGATCGCACAGCTCAAGAAAATGTTTCTGTGGTGCTCCACCGGTTAGAGAGGAGGTTAATGATGATGATCATGAAACTTCAGATCAAGTTACTACTGAGCTTCGTAGGTCCACAAGGACACGTTCCGCACCAGAGTGGTACGGCAACCCTGTCCTGGAAATCATGTTGTTAGACAACGGTGAACCTTCGAACTATGAAGAAGCGATGGCAGGCCCAGATTCCAACAAATGGCTTAAAGCCATGAAATCCGAGATAGGATCCATGTATGAAAACAAAGTGTGGACTTTGACAAACTTGCCCGATGATCGGCGAGCGATAGAAAACAAATGGATCTTTAAAAAGAAGACGGACATGGATGGTCATGTTACCATCTATAAAGCTCGACTTGTCGCTAAGGGTTATCGGCAAGTTCAAGGGGTTGACTACGATGAGACGTTCTTACGATGAGACTTTCTCACCC
>NC_053023.1:79492570-79507046 GCF_003073215.2 Triticum urartu
GAGCAGCTTGTGTGGTTTCTGTTGATCCACTCGGAGGACCAAATCTCCTTCTTGGAAGGCTCGACTCTTCACATTCCGGGCGTGGAATCGACGCAAGTCTTGCTGATAAATGGTCGATCTGATCATGGCCATCTTCCTCTCTTCTTCTAGGAGGTCGACTGCGTCTTGCCGGGCCTGTTCTGCTTCATCTTCGGTGTAAAGCTCGACTCGGGGCGCGTTGTGAAGAAGATCACTTGGCAGAACTGCTTCGGTTCCATAAACCAGGAAGAATGGAGTTCTTCCAGTCGACCGGTTAGGGGTGGTCCTCAATCCCCACAGAACTGACGGAAGCTCGTCGACCCAAGCACCTGCCGCGTGCTTGAGATCACGCATCAGTCGAGGCTTTAGTCCTTTGAGAATCAGACCATTTGCTCTTTCAGCTTGTCCATTCGACTGGGGATGGGCGACCGATGCATAGTCGACTCGAGTGCCTTGAGAGGCGCAAAAAGCTCTGAACTTGTCCGAATCGAAGTTTGACCCATTGTCAGTGATGATGCTATGCGGGACTCCATATCTGAACGTTAGCCCTCTGACAAAACTGATAGCAGTGCAAGCATCAAGATTCTTGATGGGCTTAGCTTCAATCCATTTGGTAAACTTGTCGACTGCCACAAGCACATGAGTGAAACCACTTCTGCCTGTTCTCAGTGGACCAACCATGTCTAGTCCCCAAACAGCAAAGGGCTAGACGAGTGGAATGGTCTTCAGGGCTGATGCAGGCTTGTGTGACATGTTGGAGTAGAACTGGCACCCTTCACACTTGTCGACTATCTCTTTTGCCATCTCATTTGCTCTAGGCCAGTAAAATCCCGCTCGGTATGCTTTAGCCACAATGGTCCGAGAGGACGCATGGTGACCACAGGTCCCCGAGTGGATATCATCAAGGATTATCCGACCTTCTTCTGGTGTTATGCACTTCTGACCGATTCCAGCCGCGCTTTCTCTATACAACTGCCCCTTTATGACTGTGAAGGCCTTGGATCGGCAGACGATCTGTCGAGCCTCTTCCTCGTCCTCTGGAAGTTCTTTCCTTAGGATATACGCGATGTACGGTATCGTCCAGTCGGGAGTGATTGCCAAGACTTCCATGATTAGGTCGACCACAACAGGAACTTCGACTTCAGTCGGATCTGTGGCACTTTTCGGTTGTGGGGCTTCTTCTGTGAAAGGATCCTCCTGGACTGACGGCGAGCGGATGTGCTCCAAAAACACATTGCTGGGAATGGCTTCTCTCTTGGAGCCTATCTTTGCCAGATCATCAGCTGCTTGATTTTTCAGTCGGGGGATGTGATGAAGCTCTAACCCCTCGAATTTCTTTTCTAGCTTTCTCACTGCATTGCAATAACCAGTCATAGCCGGACTTCTGACGTCCCACTCCTTCATCACCTGATTAACCACCAAATCTGAGTCGCCATAGACCATGAGGCGACGGACGCTGAGTGAAATGGCCATGCGCAACCCGTACAAAAGTGCTTCATATTTTGCTTCATTTATTGGAGGAATCGAAGTGAATCTGGAGAACATATCTGAGCTTATCTCCTCGGGGGGAGACTAGAACTACCCCAGCACCGGAACCATTCAGCATCTTAGATCCATCGAAGAACATGGTCCAGTGCTCCGAGTGAACTTGAGTCGGAAGTTGCTGTTCAATCCACTCGGCGATGAAATCTGCGATTGCTTGGGACTTGATAGCCTTCTTTGCTTCAAACTTGATATCTAAGGGAAGGAGTTCAATCGCCCACTTGGCCACTCGACCAGTTGCATCTCTGTTATGCAGAATCTCTGACAGTGGGGCGTCGCTGACGACTGTAATGGAGTGGTCAGAGAAGTAATGTGCAACCTTCTTCGTGGTCATGTAAATCCCATATACAAGCTTCTGATAGTGAGGGTATCTTTGTTTTGAAGGGGTCAAAACTTCAGACAGATAATAGACTGGGCGCTGAACTCTGAAGGCCTTTCCTTCTTCTTCCCGCTCGACCGTAAGTACTGTACTGACAACTTGTCCTGTGGCTGCAATGTAAAGCAGCAGAGGCTCTTTGCTGATTGGGGCAGCAAGCACCGGCTGGGTGGAGAGCAGAGCTTTGAGCTCTGCAAATGCTGCGTCAGCTTCTGGAGTCCACTCGAACTTGTCAGACTTCTTCATCAGTCGGTAAAGAGGCAACGCCTTTTCACCGAGACGAGAAATGAATCGACTTAGAGCGGCCAAGCAGCCTGTAAGCTTTTGGACATCGTGCACGCGTACAGGACGCTTCATCCGGAGTATGGTGCCAACTTTTTCAGGATTGGCATCGATCCCCCGTTCGGAAACGAGAAAACCGAGTAACTTTCCACCTGGAACTCCGAACGTGCACTTTGATGGATTGAGCTTGATATCATACCTCCTGAGGTTGGCAAAGGTTTCAGCAAGGTCAGCCCGCAGGTCGGAACCTTTCCGTGACTTGACCACAATATCATCCATGTATGCCTCCACATTCCGACTGATTTGAGTGAGTAGACACTTCTGAATCATTCTCATGAACGTGGCTCCGGCGTTCTTGAGGCCGAACGGCATGGTGACGTAACAGAAGCATCCGAATGGAGTGATGAAAGCTGTTTTGATCTCGTCGGGTCCATACAGACGGATCTGATGGTACCCGGAATAGGCATCTAGAAAAGACAATCTCTCGCACCCCGCAGTCGAGTCGACTATTTGGTCGATGCGAGGGAGGGGAAAATGATCTTTCGGGCAGGCCCGATTGATATGTTTGAAATCAATGCACATGCGAAGTGACTTGTCCTTCTTGGGGACCATGACAACATTGGCGAGCCACTCGGAGTGGTAAATCTCTCGGATGAACTCCGCTGCTAAGAGCCGAGCCACCTCCTCGCCAATAGCTTTCCTCTTCTGGACGGCGGACCGTCGAAGATGTTCTTTCACAGGCTTGAACTTCGGGTCGACTCGTAGACGGTGCTCAGCCAGCCCCCTGGGAACTCCAGGCATGTCAGAAGGCTTCCATGCGAAGACGTCCCAGTTCTCACGGAGGAACTGGATGAGCGCTTCTTCCTATTTGGAGTCGAGCGTCGTCGAGATGTGAGTCGGAGCAGCGTCGGGGTCGGTCGGGTGAATGTGAGCTGTCTTAGTTTCACCGGACGACTAAAAAGCAGATTCTGAAGCAGGCTTCTTGGCTCGTAGCAATTCACTCGGATCAGCAGTCTTCTGGTACTCTTGCAGCTCAACAACTGCCATCTAAGCGTCAGCAATCTTCGATCCTTTTTGAAAACACTCCTCAGCTTTCTTCCTATTCCCGTAACGGTGATCACACCTCTGGGGCCGGGCATCTTCAACTTGAGATACACGTAGCATGGTCGAGCCATGAAGCGTGCATAAGCCGGCCGGCCCAGGATAGCATGGTAAGCACTTTGGAAGTCCACAACCTCAAATGTCAATTTTTCCTTGCGGTAATTCTTTGAATCACCGAAAACCACATCGAGAGCAATATGGCCGAGTGACTCGGCTTTCTTTCCAGGAATGACTCCATGGAAGCTCATGTTGCTGGCACTGAGCCTGGACATCGGAATGCCCATCCCTTTCAATGTTTCAGCATACAATATGTTCAGGCCACTGCCACCATCCATCAGGACTTTGGTCAGTCGAGTGCCTTCGACAACTGGGTCGACCACCAAAGCTTGCCTCCCAGGGGTGGCAATGTGCGTAGGGTGATCGGACTGGTCGAATGTGATGGCAGTCTGAGACCACTTCAGATAACTGGGTGTCGCCAGAGCAACCATATTCACCTCACGGTTAATGACTTTCAGTCGACTTTTGCTTTCGACATCAGCAAAAATCATCAGGGTGGAATTGATTTGGGGGTATCCATCGTCACTGTCTTCCTTGTCCTCGACTCTGTCCGACTCTTTTTCCTTATCCTTAGACTGTTTGCCTTGAAACTGCTGGATTAGGAGCCAGCACTGTCGAGTGGTATGCTTTGGGTAAATAAAATTACCCTCTTCATCTTTCTTGGTGTGGATGTGACATGGCAGATCCAAAACATCGTTTCCATCCTGATCCTTGACTTTCTTGGGCTTCCAGGGGCCTTTGGGTTTTCCCTTGAAGTTTGCCTGGGCTACGGCCAGGGCCTCCCCAGGAGCGGCTGGCTCGGCCTTCCGCTTCTATTTCCGACTGGAGTTTCCTTTGGTTTCTTGGGCGACTGCCTTGTGCTTGCCACTCCGGAGTCGGTCCTCGTCTTCACCATTAGCGTGCTTGGTGGCAATCTCCATCATCCGATTCAGGGACATCTCTCCAGTTCGACCGAACTTCAAATTCAACTCTCTATATTTAACGCCTTCCTTGAAGGCACAAACTGCTTGATGGTCTGGCACATTCTCAACCGAGTGATGCAGTGTGATCCACCTCTGGATGTATTCCCTCAGGGTTTCATTCGGCTTCTGCACGCAAGACCGCAACTCTGTAAGGCCTGCAGGTCGCTTGCATGTTCCTTCAAAGGTTGTGATAAACACTCAGGAGAGATCCTCCCAAGTGTAAATGCTGCTGGGTGCCCACTGATTTAGCCACGCTCTGGCTGAGCCCTCTAGCATGAGAGGCAAATGCTTCATGGCCACCTCATCATTGCCACCGCCAATCTGTACAGCCACTCGGTAATCTTCGAGCCAAGTGTCAGGCTTAGACTCACCGGTGAACTTGCTGACTCCAGTCGCCAACCAAAAGTTGGGAGGAATCACCGTGGCCCTGATGGCTCGACTGAAACACTCTGGCCCTGAAACACGTATTCTGCTGCTGGCGGGCGCATCTCTGTTCTGGCCTTCCCGATGAGCCCTGTTCCTGTCAACCAAGCCTTGAACGAGGACAGATCTCGCGTCAAAGCCCGGGTCCCTGGGGTCGATGGGAATCCTCTGCCCAACGCTATGAGGGCGTCTGTCATCTCGATGTCGAGGCGCATATGACCCACTCCTCGGGGGAGGGGTTGGCACTCGACGTCGATCATCACGATCGGATCGGTGATCATACTGCTCATTCCTTCTGTACTGATCATGCCAGTCGCCACGTCCCTCACGCCTCGGGGGCGACCGCGGGCTGTGAGCCGACTGGACTGTATCTGTTGCAACGGATCGACTGTGGATCCTGTTCCGCGACTGAGAAACGGCGGAATTCTGGTTTCCCGCCGCCCGGAGCAACGCTCTGATCTGCAACAAGCCCCTGCCAGCCTCCGACTGGGAGGGCTGAATCGATTCTGCTATACGGGCCGCAGCGGCCAAATTCTGAACTGGGGTTCGATATACCTGCGTCGGCGGGAAGAGCTGGCGTCGACTAGACTCGGGAGCCCGCTGACGCGCTCGCTCGTCGAGTGCTCGCTGGAGATTCTCCAGTCGAGTGCGCTCGGCCAAATTAGCCAAGCGCGCGTCCTCCAAGGCCCGGGCCTCGGGGGACTCTCCGACGATAGGGTGCGGAGGGCGTCCGTGTTCCGGCGGCGAAGCTCCTCTCGCTGTGATGACGTGAGAGGTTCGGGGAGATACTCATCGTGGGGATGCGACGGGTCGCCCCCACCCGCGCCTCCATCAGCGCGAGGGAAACCGGGAGGACTGTGCGTTCCATCGACCGCCAGGATCTCAGCCGCTGGGTCGCTGCTGTCGCACTCGGATGCGGTCTCCGCGGAGCCAGTCGACAGGTCGAACAGGCCGCAGAGGGATTCGTCGGGCTCGATTGCCGCGACTTGTGGGGTGGCCGACTGGCGAGCCACGGCATGCCTCACCCACCTCTGAAGTCTCGACCGACCGGAGCGCTTGCGCCGGTGGGAGACAGAGCGGGGAGACGAATACGGGGGCCGACCGATACTGGGTCGACGGCTGCCGCAGGAGGACGCCACGAACGAATGCGCGGAAATGCGTCGCACCGCGGACGGGGAGCGCGTCGACGTCGAGTGGCGCCTCCTGAAGCCAGGCGGAGTCGTCGGCGATGAACGTGAGCGCGCCGAGGCGGATCTCGCGGCCCTCCACCAAAACTCCGCACGAAACCATGATCAAAGGGATCGGAAAAATCGCAACTTCTCCAATCAGGCGCTAAGATTCCTGCCCCACGGTGGGCGCCAACTGTCGTGGTTCTAACTCTGACAGTGATGTAGGGGGGTATGTATGGAGAGGCTAGATCTCAGCTATTGGGAAGTTGTAAACACACCAAGATGTACGAGTTCAGGCCCTTGGCGGAGGAAGTAACAGCCCTACGTCTCGGTGCCCGGAGGCAGTCGACTGGATTACTGGCATGTGAATAACAGGGGTGCGAACCCTTCATACTGAGGAGGGGGGTGGCTTATATAGAGTTCGCCGGCCCCCTCCTGCCCTCAGTAATGCAGGGTTTAAGGTACATTCAAGGTTGGGCGTTACTGGTAACGCCCCTAATAAAGTGCTATAATGACCATAAAGACTACTTAACAGCTGACCGTTTGCCTGCGGAGTGACTATAGGTCTCCTGGCGGTCGAGTGGTTGGCTTCATGGTCAAGTGATAGCTTTCTGGTCGAGTGTCTTGAGTCTGTCGAGTGGGATACCTTCAAGTCGATTGAAAGGTGACTTCTCCTAGGGATGTCCTAGGGTAGGGCTCCTTGGACAGGTCCGTGCCCCTACCCTAGGTACATGTCTTCATCATCTGGTGCATTGTATAAACCAGGGCCAGGCTAGTCGATAGAAGATACAACATACAGAACAACAATCATACCATAGGCTAGCTTCTAGGGTTTAGCCTCTCCGATCTCGCGGTAGATCTACTCTTGTACTACCCATATCATCAATATTAATCAAGCAGGACGTAGGGTTTTACCTCCATCAAGAGGGCCCGGACCTGGGTAAAACTTCGTGTCCCTTGCCTCCTTTTACCATCCGGCCTAGACGCACAGTTCGGGACCCCCTACCCGAGATCCGCCGGTTTTGACACTGACATTGGTGCTTTCATTGAGAGTTCTGCTGTGTGATCGACAAAAGGATCGATGGCTCGCCTGCAGATCAACTGCGACTTCGGCGTCTTCGTCACCAGTTCGACTGGTCACCTTGGTTCGACCAAGAATTGCGCCCCGTGTTCGGATCACCATGTTCAGACGAGGGCCTTCATCAAACATCAACTCCGATCTCTATCAAGATCACGGAGGAATCATCTATGGAGCTCGGGGGCTCAACGCCAACATTGCCCTCAAGCGACCGTGCTTTTTTTTGGACAGAGAACTCGTATCTGCCGCCACCACCTCCTCGAGTATCGCTTTGGTGGAATTGTGCGGAATTGAGTCTATAACAACCCTGGAAAATTTCGTCGAGTTCCGATGGAGGAATCTCTGGCAATCCATGATATACCGGAGCCCTGTCAAATCTGGACGGGAATTTGGATGAGTTTAGGGCGTGGTGTCCAGCTTCTAGCTCGGACGTCCTTTGGAAGATCCAACCGTTGATCGGCTGCGGAATTCCTATATCTACCACCTCTCAGAATTTCAGCTCGATCCGACCGTCCAAACTCCGGGAACCTTCCGATTAGTGCATCACTTTTCGGATCTGTTTTCTACGCGAAAACGAATCCGACCCGAGTTCATCTTTTTTATGAACGGGATTTCGGACATCCCTTTTGAAGGAAGTTTTGTATGGGGTATTGTGTTTTGTTCCCGAACACATCCGACTAACTTTAAGATCTTTTGAACATGATCTTCAACATCATGCTGGTGTCAAACCAGTCCGGCAATATTACTCCACGGCTGCCGACCTGCGCTAGACACGTCGTCACTTTAGCCGAGCTCAACTTCTTCGGATCATCATCTCGGCAAGCTGAACAAGAGTCCGGCATCGCGAAGGATAAATCATCATCAACATCGCCGCCCTATGGATTACACGGAGCGGGCATACCGGCATCGCCGCACGGTCGCTTCATCAAGCCGGCATCGACCACGTCACGACCTGCATCGACAGGGCCGCACTATTGCTTCTTCAAGCTGGTGCCCATCATGCCGACCTACTTCGACTCATTGGCTGACGTCGAGGCTTCGACATCTCGGCTGGACCAGGGGCTTCGCCATCTCTTCATCAACCTACTCCGGACACTTCGGCGTCACTAGCCGACCAGCTCCGTCACGTTAGCTGGGCCGAGGGCTTTGCCTCGGCGAGTCAACCTTTACCAGCATTGCCATGCCGTTGTTTTATCGCCCATCAGGCAATGGGTGTGCGAAGCGAGTCCCAATTTTGGGAATCACCTTCCTTCGGATTGCTACAACAAATAAACCAGGTGCTATTAATCCCAGTATTTTTTGCTTGTTTGGGTTCATTTTTCCCAAGGAATTATTACTCTGGTTTGTCCATGATATGTACACAGGTCTATCAAATGGTGACCGCATTAACGAGGGTCGCGTGGTGGTTTGATCAGTTTCCGTACATAGTCCGGCGAACGCCGCATCCGGAGCTCGGACCGACCTGTGAATTCAGGCTTTGCCACGCCTTTACTACATCATGCCGATGCCCTGCATCGACATTGACTTCGGCGCCAGGCCATATTTCTTCTATTCCTCACTTCGCATAAATTATTTATTATGCAACATTTTTTTTAATTATCATTATTACTATTATCTCCGATTTGCACTATTTTTTGTGCTCAGGAAAATGATCCGGGGACTTCGGCGTCACTCTGCCGGTCTGCATTGACCGTGCTATGTCTCCACTTCGGCGTGTCGAGCTCTCCGCTCCGCCACCTCGGGACCAGCTTGGGGGATGGAACCTTGCCCCGCATCAAGCTCAGACCGCGTCATCAATACCGAACACATTAACCAGCTAAGTCGCTTTCATGCTCAAAGCTTTAATTTCTAACTTGTGTTTGGTTCGACCAAGCATTATACTTTTTTTGGAAAAAAGTTGCTTGTAAAAAATTTCCTTGTCCAAACTTTGTTTGTGACGCATAAATTCAAATACCCAATTCATTTGGGGGCTTCCTTCATGAAGCTTTTCCACTTGCATATGATTATACTTGTACGGCTTCGTTCCTTGTTCGTGTATTACGCCACAATATGCACCATATTGACTTAAGCGATTTGCAAGCTGGGTTGCCTCGCTCCTGTGTTTACCCCTACGTTCCCGATTGTTCGGCTAGGGAGTAAAGGGAGCACCTCTGTGATTGTCACGATCGGGTCGCCCGAGCCGGACCTTAGACTGGGTGAAGCCGAAAGCTAGCGCTCTTATAGTTTTCAATGATGGTCGGCACACAACGGAACTCATGAGTACAAAAAATCTATTGCACAAGTCTCATAATAACAATGAGCACCGAAGAAAGGTATCGGTGGGGGTACTATTTTCTTCGAAGATGCTTCTTACACTTCACGGTAATATAGCATAAGTTCCCTGAGCGCGCTTTGTCTGTTACAGCCTTATGGCCTGATTGCCTGGTTATTGAAAACACCGTCGATATTCTCGACCGATGGAGTACATAACACTTTTCGGTCCTTGACCGAAGAGGGAGAAGCTGACGGTCGGTTAAGACATGTTTAAAGTTCGGTTGAACATAGATATGATATAAGTACTTCGGTACATGCAATCATTCTTCTACCCAAGTCACTTGGGGGCTCTTAAGTTTATTTGAGCCGTTTTATAATAAGTGTTCTTCTTCTTAGTCATTGCAAAGTTTTATTATTATTATTTATCACTCCTTTTTTCGACACGAGTGTGCGGCCACTAGCCGGGGAGCCTAATTTCTCTCTCAAACCCGCTAGAGTTTAGTTTGCTGAACTGGCCTGATGAGAAGTACTCCGCCCTCGGGATAGGAGGTTGAAGCCGTAGGCTGACCGCTCGAAGTCTTGAGATAGGATGTATCATGTTAAAGCACGACAGAAGCACTTCTTTTTTCTAAGACCAACTTTAGGATTGGCACCGAACACTTGATATTGTTCGGACGTCATGTTTTTACTGAAGTTTCCTGGTTTTCCAAGCTTTTTGGCACTTTTAAACTATTTGTGCTTTTCCAGCATTAGTCTCGCAGTGCAACGCCGGACACCTTTAGGGATTCGGCAAAAACATTCTCAGATATTGCTATATATGCATCGGTTTCGAATTATGTCTTCGGTCAATAGTTGGGTTGCCCGGCTCCTGCACTTGCTTCCTACGTTCCGTTTTGTTCGGCTAGGCGTGCAAAGGGAGAACCACTGCGATTGTGCTTCCAGCTCACATGGTTAAGCACCTCAGTGGAGAAAGCCGAAAACGGACTTTCACAATAAGCGTAAACTGGTCAGCGATCCGATGACTATGTTAAATGATGGGCCGTTCATAACATTGGCCGAAGTGTTTACGGCTTGACCCCGACTGTCACCGAACACTACCGGGGGCTATTAACTGGCCTCCCAAACTAAATCCTCAATATTTTTGCTCTTACATTAGAGCTGAGGTTTAATGATCATGCTTAGCATGACAACCCAAAGAAAGGAACCAATAGCGGGACTATTTTCTTTGGAAGACATTTCTTCTGTTAAACAGTAATATAACTCTCTGTGTACCTTTGTTTATAAAACCGTATGGCCAGATTGCCTTGTTTGTTGTAAATCTTTGCCCTCATAAAGGCTTTATAAAGTAGGACAAACACTCCTCGGCTACTGGCCGAGGAGGTGGAAGCCGATGGTCGGTCAACAAAGTTTTGTACAATGCGGATCCGAGTATTAATGACATAAAGTACTTGGATACATAGAGTCATTACACATAATTTGTGATTTTACTATGGATATTGATCCTTAATTCGGCCACCCGTGCCCGCATTAAGGCTCAGGGGCTACTGGGCTTCGGGCTTATTATTTACAAATATTAAAGGGGCACATTGATCCCCTAATCTGGTGTTACCACCCGACCAGTGTCTCGGGGGCTACTGCATTGCTTGTCTAATGCAGAAAATTTTATGTGCAATATAGTTTCTGAGGAGATTTTGATCCTCAGGTTGGTCGGCCGCACCCAACCTGAGTCTCGAGGACTGAGCACGCCGCTTTTAGTGTCCCGAAGTATTCTGCCGAGCTTGGACTTGATCCTCAGGCCGATTTTGCAAATCAACCTGAGTCTCAGCGGCTACTGGGATCAGCGGTCTTACGTCATCCTTCAGGTGCATCTCGGGTTTTAGACCGATACACACCTTGAGGGCTACTGGCTATATATCTCGGCAGAGAATAAATTGCACCAATAAAAAATATTCACAAAAATCGGCCCACATTCGGGGTGGTGCACCACCTCGGAAGCAGCCCGACATAAAGCTCGGGCACTAGTGGCTGGCTCCATAGAGGGCATTTCTGGCATTAAGCTCGGCTAAACTCCTTCAAACTTCTTTGAACCAAGGTGATTTACGACACCTCGGATATAGTCCGACGTTGGAGCTCGGATACAGTTCGGCATTGGAGCTCGGATATACAGTCCGGTGTTGGAGCTCGGATACATAGTCCAGCGTTGGAGCTCGGATATATTCCGGCGTTAGAGCTGGGAAGCGGTCCGGCGTTGGTGCTCGGTTGCAAAAGATACCTCGAATACAGTCCGGCGTTGGATCTCGGACGCAAGAGGACGCTGCCGCCCGGGAACAAATTCAAACCCGAGGTGTGGCATAAAAGTAACAAGGCATTGGTAAAGGCCGGAAACTTAAAGGGGCTCCTCGGATACCCGACGTGTAAACTCGTCGAATGCATTTCGGCGATCCTCAAGATTGAAGATAAAGAAGATTTGTTGAACCAGTTTTCAAGACCGACGACCGAAGATGAAGAACAGTTCGGAAGAATTGAGGAGCGTCCCTAACTTGAAGACCGGTTCAGGGGGCTACTGACGGTGTCCTGGACTAGGGGGTACTCACCACGTCGTCTCCCGATCTATTAGATTGGGCCGAAGCCCCCCATGGCCGTATACTCATGTGCTAGTTCGGACAGCTGCCGCATACAAGGAAGATTCCACAAAGACTTGGCGATCAAGACAAGGACTTCTCCCCACCGGCGTATTCGGCTAGGACTCTTGTTAACCTAGGCCTCTGGTGCATTATATAAACCAGGGCCAGGCTAGTCGATAGAAGATACAACATATAGAACAACAATCATACCATAGGCTAGCTTCTAGGGTTTAGCCTCCCCGATCTCGCGGTACATCTACTCTTGTACTACCCATATCATCAATATTAATCAAGCAGGACGTAGGGTTTTACCTCCATCAAGAGGGCCCGAACCTGATTAAAACTTCGTGTCCCTTGCCACCTGTTATCATCTGGCCTAGACGCACAGTTCGGGACCCCCTACCCGAGATCCGCCAGTTTTGACACCGACAGGTGGCGAGGAGGAGGAACAGAAAGAGAGACGAGGACGGCGACGGATTACTGGCCGGAGCGGAGGGCGACAGGGCAGATCGAGGGCGAGGGTGACGGGGCGGCAAATCGACGGCCAGGGCGACGGGGGTGATGGGAGAGGGCGACAAGGGTGACGACGTACGGCGAGGCGACGATGGCGGTAGCAAGAGCGAGATGAGGGGAGTGAGAGTGAGAGTGAAGTGGGTTAGGGGAAGGGGCGCGCATGCAGATAGTGATCTTGTGCGATCGGCACACCAGACGACCCGCCACTACTACTTTGGGGTGGTGGGCGGCAATATTTGAGTCAAATTTGGAGAGACATAGGTAACATAGTTGTGGCGGGCATGATCTGTAGCCCACCACAGCTAATGTCTGGGTAAAAAAATTGGTGCCGGTTGCAGGCATTTATCTATGGCAGGGCTTTTGTCATGCCCGCCACTGCTGCCTGCAAGAATAGTGGCGTGTCCGACTTTCCGCCTGCCACCGGTAGCATTTATCACGTGACCGTGCTCAGTAGTGCTTAGCTGTGGCAGGTGTCGTACTTAGGGCATGTAGAATGGGGGCAGCACCTCGTAGCTGCCCCATCTTCCAAGTAGGTTGAGACCACTCTATGAATTTTCTGTACCCAAAGCAGCCACAGCTTGATCAGACCACTGTTGGGGAACGTAGCATAAATTCAAAATTTTCCTACGTGTCACCAAGATCTATCTATGGAGAAACCAGCAACGAGGGGAAGGAGAGTGCATCTACATACCCTTGTAGATCGCTATGCGGAAGCGTTCAAGAGAACGGGGTTGAAGGAGTTGTACTCGTCGTGATCCAAATCACCGGAGATCCTAGTGCCGAACGGACGGCACCTCCGCGTTCAACACACGTACAACCCGGTGACGTCTCCCATGCCTTGATCCAGCAAGGAGAGAGGGAGAGGTTGAGGAAGACTCCATCCAGTAGCAGCACAACGGCGTGGTGGTGGTGGAGGAGCGTGGTACTCCAGCAGGGCTTCGCCAAGCATCGCAAGAGACGAGGAGGGAGAGGGGTAGGGCTGCACCAACAAGAGAAGAAAATTCGTCTATGGGCAGCTCCTAAACCTCCACTATATATAGGGGGAGAGGGGGGGCTGCGCCGCCACCTAGGGTTCCACCCTAGGGGCGGCGGCCAGCCCAGATGGGATCTGGTGGGGCGGCCAAGGGGAGGGGGAGAGGGAGGCGCACCAGGGTGGGCCTTAAGGCCCATCTGGACCTAGGGTTTGCCCCCTCCCACTCTCCCTGCGCCTTGGGCCTTGGTGGGGGGGCGCACCAGCCCACCTGGGGCTGGTCCCCTCCCACACTTGGCCCACGCAACCTTCTGGGGCTGGTGGCCCCACTTGGTGGACCCCCGGGACCCTCCCGGTGGTCCCGGTACGTTATCGATAAAACCCGAAACTTTTCCGGTGACCAAAGTAGGACTTCCCATATATAAATCTTTACCTCCGGACCATTCCGGAACTCCTCGTGACGTCCGGGATCTCATCCGGGACTCCGAACAACATTCGGTAACCACATACAAACTTCCTTTATAACCCTAGCGTCATCGAACCTTAAGTGTGTAGACCCTACGGGTTCGGGAACATGCAGACATGACCGAGACGTTCTCCGGTCAATAACCAACAGCGGTATCTGGATACCCATGTTGGTTCCCACATGTTCCACGATGATCTCATCGGATGAACCACGATGTCGAGGATTCGATCAATCCCGTATTCAATTCCCTTTGTCTAGCGGTATTGTACTTGCCCGAGATTCGATCGTCGGTATCCCGATACCTTGTTCAATCTCGTTACCGGCAAGTCTCTTTACTCGTTCTGTAACACATCATCCCGTGATCAACTCCTTGATCACATTGTGCACATTATGATGATGTCCTACCGAGTGGGCCCAGAGATACCTCTCCGTCACACGGAGTGACAAATCCCAGTCTCGATTCGTGCCAACCCAACAGACACTTTCGGAGATACCTGTAGTGTACCTTTATAGCCACCCAGTTACGTTGTGACGTTTGGCACACCCAAAGTATTCCTACGGTATCCGGGAGTTGCACAATCTCATGGTCTAAGGAAATGATACTTGACATTAGAAAAGCTTTAGCATACGAACTACACGATC
>NC_053023.1:79508046-79589413 GCF_003073215.2 Triticum urartu
TCTTTGATTAACGAGCTAGTCAAGTAGAGGCATACTAGTGACACTTTGTTTGTCTATGTATTCACACAAGTATTATGTTTCCGGTTAATACAATTCTAGCATGAATAATAAACATTTATCATGATATAAGGAAATAAATAATAACTTTATTATTGCCTCTAGGGCATATTTCCTTCACCCTTTTGGTACTTTTGCTTATAGACGTATGCCTTTTGGTTTATGTAATGCACCTGCTACCTTTCAAAGATGCATGATGGCTATATTCTCTGGCTTTTGTGAAAATATTTGTGAGGTTTTCATGGACGACTTTTCCGTCTATGGATCTTCTTTTGATGATTAATTGAGCAATCTTGATCGAGTTTTGCAGAGATGTGAAGAAACTAATCTTGTCTTGAATTGGGAAAAGTGCCACTTTATGGTTAATGAAGGTATTGTCTTGGGGCATAAAGTTTCTGAAAGAGGTATTGAAGTTGATAAAGCCAAGGTTGATGCTATTGAAAAGATGCCATGTCCCGAGGACATCAAAGGTATAAGAAGTTTCCTTGGTCACGCCGGATTTTATAGGAGGTTCATTAAGGACTTCTCAAAAATTTCTCGGCCTCTGACTAATTTATTACAAAAAGATATACCATTTGTCTTTGATGATGATTGTGTAGAAGCATTTGAAATACTTAAGAAAGCATTAGTCTCTGCACCTGTTGTTCAGCCACCTGATTGGAATTTACCCTTTGAAATTATGTGTGACGCTAGCGATTATGCTGTAGGTGCTGTTCTAGGGCAAAGAGTTGATAAGAAATTAAATGTTATCCATTATGCTAGTAAGACTCTAGACAATGCTCAAAAAAATTATGCTACTACTGAAAAAGAACTTTTAGCAGTTGTATTTGCTTGTGATAAGTTCAGATCTTATATTGTTGATTCTAAAGTAACTATCCACACTGATCATGCTGCTATTAAATATCTTATGGAGAAGAAAGATGCTAAGCCTAGACTTATTAGATGGGTTCTCTTGCTACAAGAATTTGATTTGCATATTGTTGATAGAAAAGAGCTGAGAACCCCGTTGCAGATAACTTATCTAGGTTAGAGAATGTTCTTGATGACCCACTACCTATTGATGATAGCTTTCCTGATGAACAATTAAATGTCATAAGTACTTCTCGTAGTACTCCTTGGTATGCTGATTATGCTAATTACATTGTTGCTAAATTCATACCACCTAGCTTCACATACCAACAAAAGAAAAGGTTCTTCTATGATTTGAGACATTACTTTTGGGATGACCCACATCTTTATAAAGAAGGAGTAGATGGTGTTATTAGACGTTGTGTACCTGAGCATGAAAAGGAACAGATCCTACGCAAGTGCCACTCCGAAACTTATGGAGGACACCACGCGGGAGATAGAACTGCACATAAGATATTGCAATCTGGTTTTATTTGGCCTACTCTCTTCAAGTATGCCCGTAAGTTTGTCCTATCTTGTGATGAATGTCAAAGAATTGGTAATATTAGTAGACGTCAAGAAATGCCTATGAATTATTCACTTGTTATTGAACCATTTGATGTTTGGGGCTTTGATTATATGGGACCCTTTCCTGCCTCTAATGGATATACACATATTTTAGTTGTTGTTGATTACGTTACTAAGTGGGTAGAAGCTATTCCAACTAGTAGTGTTGATCATAACACTTCTATTAAAATGCTTAGAGAAGTTATTTTTCCGAGGTTTGGAGTCCCTAGATATTTAATGACTGATGGTGGTTCACATTTTATTCATGGTGCTTTCCGTAAAATGCTTGCTAAATATGACGTCAATCATAGAATTGCATCTCCGTATCACCCACAGTCTAGTGGTCAAGTAGAATTGAGTAATAGAGAACTCAAATTAATTCTGCAAAAGACTGTCAATAGGTCTAGAAAGAATTGGGTCCAAGAAACTTAATGATGCATTATGGGCCTATAGAACTGCATATAAAAATCCTATGGGTATGTCTCCGTATAAAATGGTATATGGAAAAGCATGTCACTTACCTCTCGAACTAGAACATAAGGCATATTGGGCTATTAAAGAGCTCAACTATGATTTCAAACTTGCCGGTGATCAGAGGTTATTTGATAATAGCTCACTTGATGAATGGAGAACCCAAGCTTATGAAAATGCCAAGTTGTTTAAAGAAAAAGTTAAAAGATGGCATGACAAAAGGATACCAAAGCGTGAGTTTAATGTAGGTGATTATGTATTGCTATACAACTCTCGTTTAAGATTTTTGCAGGGAAACTTCTCTCTAAATGGGAAGGCCCCTATGTTATCGAGGAGGTCTATCGTTCCGGCGCCATAAAAATCAACAAATTTAAAGGCACAAATCCGAAGGTGGTAAACGGTCAAAGAATCAAACATTATATCTCAGGTAATCCCATAAATATTGAAACCAATATTATTGAAACCGTAACCCCGGAGGAATACATAAGGGACATTTTCCAGAACGTTTCAGACTCCGAAAAGGAATAGGTATGTGGTACAGTAAGTAAACCGACTCCAAAACAATTTTTAAGGCAATATTTCTCCGTTTTGGAATATTTATAAAAATAGAAAATTAAGTAGCAGTCCGGGAAGTACACAAGGGCCCCACGAGGGTGGAGGGCGCGCCCTACCCCCTTGGGCGCGCCCCCTACCTCGTGAGCACCTCGTGTGCCTCCCGGACTTCGTTTTCTTGCACGATACGTATTTTAGTCGATAAAAATTCACTATATATTCTCCCGAAGGTTTTGACTCCCGTATCACGCAAATATTCTCTATTCTTGTTTCGAGTTGTTTTTCTGACAGATCTAGATTATCATGACGTCCCCAAGTGCTTCCAAGGACAAGTTCTTCGAGAAGTTCATCAACCCTTACCTCGCGGAGGTGCTGCGACACCCTCAAACCATTGAGATGCGTGATGGGTTGCTGCACATCGCGATGCTGAGGGACCAAAGGGAACCGGAAGCGTGGAGACGAGGCTCGAAGCAATGGAGCAACAAGTTTTCAAGTGCCAGGGGATGGTGGAGCGTGGAATCAACGCTACCCACACGATGCTCGCGGAGTTCACTAACAACTATAAGCCGGATGCCAAGAACACCGAGGAGGACATCTTTAAGCTACATGAGAAGATCAAGCACCTCCAAGCCCAAATCTATGACCTGCAAAACCAAAACTGTGAGTATGAATATAGATTCAAAAGAATGAGTTTTGCTGCAGATTCGAGGATTCCGGAGACTCGATCATCCTTCTATGATGGTGAACCTATGCCTTGGAAGATGGATGACAAGCCCACATCATCAACAACACCTCCACCTTCTTCACCAACCAAGGAGATATAATCACATGGGTATGGGCACTCCCCTTGGCAACCGCCAAGCTTGGGGGAGGTGCCCCGGTATTGTTGGGGAATGTAGTAATTTCAGAAAAATTCCTACGCACACGCAAGATCATGGTGATGCACAGCAACGAGAGGGGAGAGTGTTGTCTACGTACCCTTGTAGACCGGAAGCGGAAGCGTTATAACAACGCGGTTGATGTAGTCGTACGTCTTCACGGCCCGACCGATCAAGCACCGAAACTACGGCACCTCCGAGTTTTTGCACACGTTCAGCTCGATGATGATCCCCAGACTCCAATCCAGCAAAGTGTCGGGGATGAGTTCCGTCAGCACGACGGCGTGGTGACGATCTTGATGTTCTACCGTCGCAGGGCTTTGCCTAAGCACCGCTACAATATTATCGAGGATTATGGTGGAGGGGGGCACCGCACACGGCTAAGAGATCAATGACCAATTGTTGTGTCTCTGGGGTGCCCCCTGCCCCCGTATATAAAGGAGTGGATGAGGGGGGCGGCCAAGGAGGGTGGCGCGCCCAAGGGGGGGAGTCCAACTCCCACCGGGAGTAGGATTCCCCCTTTTCCTATTAGGAGTAGGAGAGGGAAGGAAGAGGAAGCGGGGAGGAAGGAAAGGGGGGGCCGGCCCCTCTCCCAATTCGGATTGGGCTTGGGGGGGCGCCCCCTCCCTTGCTCCTTTCCCCTCCTTTCCACTAAGGCCCAATAAGGCCCATATACCTCCCGGGGGGTTCCGATAACCTCCCGGTGATCCGGTATTGTCCCAATCTCACCCGGAACCTTTCCGGTGTCCAAATATAGTCGTCCAATATATCGATCTTTATGTCTCGACCATTTCGAGACTCCTCGTCAAGTCCGTGATCACATCCGAGACTCCGAACAACCTTCGGTACATCAAAATATATAAACTCATAATGAAACTGTCATCGTAACGTTAAGCGTGCGGACCCTACGGGTTCGAGAACAATGTAGACATGACCGAGACACGTCTCCGGTCAATAACCAATAGCGGAACCTGGATGCTCATATTGGCTCCTACATATTCTACGAAGATCTTTATCGGTTAGACCGCATAACAACAGACGTTGTTCCCTTTGTCGTCGGTATGTTACTTGCCCGAGATTCGATCGTCGGTATCTCAATACCTAGTTCAATCTCGTTACGGGCAAGTATTTTTACTCGTTCCGTAATACATCATCCCGCAACTAACTCATTAGTTGCAATGCTTGCAAGGCTTATAGTGATGTGCATTACCGAGTGGGCCCAGAGATACCTCTTCGACAATCGGAGTGACAAATCCAAATCTCGAAATACGCCAACCCAACAAGTACCTTTGGAGACACCTGTAGAGCACCTTTATAATCACCTAGTTACGTTGTGACGTTTGGTAGCACACAAAGTGTTCCTCTGGTAAATGGGAGTTGCATAATCTCATAGTCATAGGAACATGTATAAGCCATGAAGAAAGCAATAGCAACAAACTAAACGATCAAGTGCTATGCTAACGGAATGGGTCAAGTCAATCACATCATTCTCCTAATTATGTGATCCCATTAATCAAATGACAACTCATGTCTATGGTTAGGAAACATAACCATCTTTGATCAATGAGCTAGTCAAGTAGAGGCATACTAGTGACACTCTGTTTGTCTATGTATTCACACATGTATTATGTTTCCGGTTAATACAATTCTAGCATGAATAATAAACATCATTCTCCTAATTATGTGATCCCGTCAATCAAATGACAACTCATGTCTATGGTTAGGAAACATAACCATCTTTGATCAACGAGCTAGTCAAGTAGAGGCATACTAGTGACACTCTGTTTGTCTATGTATTCACACATGTATTATGTTTCCGGTTAATACAATTCTAGCATGAATAATAAACATTATCATGATATAAGGAAATAAATAATAACTTTATTATTGCCTCTAGGGCATATTTCCTTCAGGTATCGTATCACCATCACTTTTATTTTTATCGTTTTTCTTAGTTTGATCCTTTTGATAATATCTTGATCTAGTAGAATAAAAGTTCTTAGTATGATCTAGTTGTGAGTTTTGCTTTATTATCCTTCTATGTAATCGAGTCTGTGAGCTATATAATAAAGATTAGTGTTGAGTCAAGGGCTTGATTATTTTTGCCATGATCCCAAGTGAATAAAAGAAAAGAGAAAGAAATAAAAAGAAACAAAGAGATCATGTGACTCTTATGGAGAGTAATGAGCTCATATAAAAAGAGTGTGATGAATAAAAGTTGTTGAGAGTTGACAAACATAGTTTTGGTCATCGTTGCAATTAATAGGAAGTAATAAAGAAAGAGAGGTCTTCACATATAAATATACTATCTTGGACATCTTTTATGATTGTGAGCACTCATTAAAATATGACATGCTAAAGAGTTGACATTGGACAAGGAAGACAACGTAATGGGTTATGTTTTCTAACATCTGAGATAAATTATATTGTCTTGGATCCTCCAACATGTTCAGCTTGACTTTCCCCCTCATGCTAGCCAAATTCATTGCACCAAGTAGAGATACTACTGTGCTTCCAAATACCTTTAAACCAGTTTTGCCATGAGAGTCCACCATACCTACCTATGGATTGAGTAAGATCCATCAAGTAAGTTGTCATCGGTGCAAGCAATAAAAATTGCTCTCTAAATGTGTATGATTGATTGGTGTGGAAGAAATAGCTTTATACGATCGTGTGATATGGAAGTAATAAAAGCGACAGACTGCATAATAAAGGTCCATATCACAAGTGACAATATAAAGTGACGTTCTTTCACATTGGGATTTTGTGCATCCAACCATAAAAGCGCATGACTACCTCTGCTTCCCTCTACGAAGGGCCTATCTTTTACTTTTACCTCCTATACTGCAAAAGAGTCAAGGTGATCTTCACCCTTCCTTTTTACATTTCATTCTTTGGCAAGCACAATATGTTGGAAAGATCCTGGTATATATGGCTAATTGGATGTGGGTTTTCATGAACTATTACTGTTGACATTACCCTTGAGGTAAAATGTTGGGAGGCAAAACTATAAGCCCCTATCTTCCTCTGTGTCCGATTAAAACTCCATACCCATAAGTATTGCGTGAGTGTCAGCAATTGTGGAAGATTATATGATAGTTGAGTATGTGGACTTGCTGAAAAGCTCTTATACATTGACTCTTTCCTATGTTATGATAAATTGCAATTGCTTCAATGACTGAGATTATAGTTTGTTAGTTTTCAGTGAAGTTTACGATTCATACTTGATATTGTGATTGAATTATTACTCTAGCATAAGTAATCATATGACAATATCTATACATGTTGTTGTTATGAGCAGCCCCGTCGATGGAGGGGGCCAAGATGGGCGACCGCACAGGGCCCCCTAAAATTTGGGGCCCCAAATTACCAGGTATTAGGCTTAGGTGATTTAATCCACAAGCGGCTAACCAAGCAAAGGCCTAGGAAAAACTTATAGAGAGCCCACTCAGCAGCAAAGCCAGCCCACCCGTCCTTGTACATCTATCGACTAGGCTGTTGGGGAACGTAGTAATTTCAAAAAAATTCCTACGCACACGCAAGATCATGGTGATGCATAGCAACGAGAGGGCAGAGTGTTGTCTACGTACCCTCGTAGACCGACAGCGGAAGCGTTATGACAACGCGGTTGATGTAGTCGTACGTCTTCACGGCCCGACCGATAAAGCACCGAAACTACGGCATCTCCGAGTTTTAGCACACGTTCAGCTCGATGACGATCCCCGGACTCCGATCCAGCAAAGTGTCGGGGAAGAGTTCCGTCAGCACAACGGCGTGGTGACGATCTTGATGTTCTACCGTCGCAGGGCTTCGCCTAAGCACCGCTACAATATTATCGAGGAGTATGGTGGAGGGGGGCACCGCACACGGCTAAGAAAACGATCACGAGGATCAACTTGTGTCTCTAGAGGTGCCCCCCTGCCCCCGTATATAAAGGAGCAAGGGGGGAGGCTGGCCGGCCCTTGGGCGTGCCAAGGAGGAGGAGTCCTCCTCCTAGTAGGAGTAGGACTCCCCTCTTTCCTACTCCTACTAGGAGGGGGAAAGGAAGGGGGAGAGGGAGAAGGAAAGGGGGGCGCCGCCCCCCTCTCCTAGTCCAATTCGGACCAGAGGGGGAGGGGCGCGTGGCCCACCCTGGCCGCCCCTCTCTCTCCACTAGGGCCCATAAGGCCCATTACTTCTCCCGGGGGGGTTCCGGTAACCCTCCGGCACTCCGGTTTTCTCCGAAATCACCCGGAACACTTCCGGTGTCCGAATATAGCCATCCAATATATCAATCTTTATGTCTCGACCATTTCAAGACTCCTCGTCATGTCCGTGATCACATTCGGGACTCTGAACAAACTTCGGTACCTTTGGAGACACCTGTAGAGCACCTTTATAATCACCCATTTACGTTGTGACGTTTGGTAGCACACAAAGTGTTCCTCCGGCAAACGGGAGTTGCATAATCTCATATTCATAGGAACATGTATAAGTCATGAAGAAAGCAATAGCAACATACTAAATGATCGGGTGCTAAGCTAATGGAATGGGTCATGTCAATCAGATCATTCAACTAATGATGTGATCCCGTTAATCAAATAACAACTCTTTGTTCATGGTTAGGAAACATAACCATCTTTGATTAATGAGCTAGTCAAGTAGAGGCATACTAGTGACACTCTGTTTGTCTATGTATTCACACATGTATTATGTTTCCGGTTAATACAATTCTAGCATGAATAATAAACATTTATCATGATATAAGGAAATAAATAATAACTTTATTATTGCCTCTAGGGCATATTTCCTTCAGTCTCCCACTTGCACTAGAGTCAATAATCTAGATTACACAGTAATGATTCTAACACCCATGGAGCTTTGGTGTTGATCATGTTTTGCTCGTGGAAGATGCTTAGTCAACGGGTCTGCAACATTCAGATCCCTATATATCTTGCAAATCTCTATGTCTCCCACCTGGACTAGATCCCGGATGGAATTGAAGCGTCTCTTGATGTGCTTGGTTCTCTTGTGAAATCTAGATTCCTTTGCCAAGGCAATTGCACCAGTATTGTCACAAAAGATTTTCATTGGACCCGATGCACTAGGTATGACACCTAGATCGGATATGAACTCCTTCATCCAGACTCCTTCATTTACTGCTTCCGAAGCAGCTATGTATTCCGCTTCACACGTAGATCCCGCCACGATGCTCTGTTTAGAACTGCACCAACTGACAGCTCCACCATTTAATGTAAACACGTATCCGGTTTGCGATTTTAGAATCGTCCGGATCAGTGTCAAAGCTTGCATCAACGTAACCTTTTACAATGAGCTCTTTGTCACCTCCATATATGAGAAACATATCCTTAGTCCTTTTCAGGTATTTCAGGATGTTCTTGACCGCTGTCCAGTGATCCACTCCTGGATTACTTTGGTACCTCCCTGCTAGACTTATAGAAAGGCACACATCAGGTCTGGTACACAGCATTGCATACATGATAGAGCCTATGGCTGAAGCATAGGGAACATCTTTCATTTTCTCTCTATCTTCTGCAGTGGTCGGGCATTGAGTCTTACTCAACTTCACACCTTGTAACACAGGCAAGAATCCTTTCTTTACTTGATCCATTTTGAACTTCTTCAAAACTTTGTCAAGGTATGTGCTTTGTGAAAGTCCAATTAAGCGTCTTGATCTATCTCTATAGATCTTAATGCCCAATATGTAAGCAGCTTCACCGAGGTCTTTCATTGAAAAACTCTTATTCAAGTATCCCTTTATGCTATCAGAAATTCTATATCATTTCCGATTAGCAATATGTCATCCACATATAATATCAGAAATGCTACAGAGCTCCCACTCACTTTCTTGTAAATACAGGCTTCTCCAAAAGTCTTGTATAAAACCAAAACCGGCTGCATCATATACAACTCTTCTTCCAGAAATCCATTCAGGAATGCAGTTTTGACATCCATCTGCCAAATTTCATAATCATAAAATGCGACAATTGCTAACATGATTCGGACAGACTTAAGCATCGCTACGGGTGAGAAGGTCTCATCGTAGTCAATCCCTTGAACTTGCCGAAAACCTTTTGCAACAAGTCGAGCTTTGTAGACAGTAATATTACCGTCAGCATCAGTCTTCTTCTTGAAGATCCATTTATTTTCAATTGCTTGCCGATCATCGGGCAAGTCAACCAAAGTCCATACTTTGTTCTCATACATGGATCCCATCTCAGATTTCATGGCTTCAAGCCATTTTGCGGAATCTGGGCTCACCATCGCTTCTTCATAGTTCGTAGGTTCATCATGATCTAGTAGCATGACTTCCAGAACAAGATTACCGTACCACTCTGGCGCGGATCTTACTCTGGTTGATCTACGAGGTTCAATAGTATGTTGTTCTGAAGTTTCATGATCATTATCATTAGCTTCCTCACTAATTGGTGTAGGTGTCGCAGAAACAGGTTTCGGTGATGTACCACTTTCCAATAAGGGAGCAGGTACAGTTACCTCGTCAAGTTCTACTTTCCTCCCACTCACTTCTTTCGAGAGAAACTCCTTCTCTAGAAATGATCCATTCTTAGCAACGAATGTCTTGCCTTCGGATCTGTGATAGAAGGTGTACCCAATAGTCTCCTTTGGGTATCCTATGAAGACACATTTCTCCGATTTGGGTTCGAGCTTATCAGGTTGAAGCTTTTTCACATAAGCATCGCAACCCCAAACTTTAAGAAACGACAACTTTGGTTTCTTGCCAAACCATAGTTCATAAGGTGTCGTCTCAACGGATTTTGATGGTGCCCTATTTAACGTGAATGCGGCCGTCTCTAAAGCATAACCCCAAAATGATAGCGGTAAATTTGTAAGAGACATCATAGATCGCACCATATCAAGTAAAGTACGATTACGACGTTCGGATACACCATTACGCTGAGGTGTTCCGGGTGGCGTGAGTTGCGAAACTATTCCACATTGTTTCAGATGTAGACCAAACTCGTAACTCAAATATTCTCCTCCACGATCAGATCGCAGAAACTTTATTTTCTTGTTACGATGATTTTCAACTTCACTCTGAAATTCTTTGAACTTTTCAAATGTTTCAGACTTATGCTTCATTAAGTAGATATACCCATATCTTCTTAAATCATCTGTGAAGGTGAGAAAATAACGATATCCGCCACGAGCCTCAACATTCATCGTACCACATACATCTGTATGTATGATTTCCAACAAATCTGTTGCTCTCTCCATTGTACCAGAGGACGGTGTTTTAGTCATCTTGCCCCTAAGGCACGGTTCGCAAGTACCAAGTGATTCATAATCAAGAGGTTCCAAAAGTCCATCGGTATGGAGTTTCTTCATGCGCTTTACACCGATATGACCTAAACGGCAGTGCCACAAATAAGTTGCACTATCATTATCAACTCTGCATCTTTTGGCTTCAACATTATGAATATGTGTGTTACTACTATCGAGATTCATCAAAAATAGACCACTCTTCAAAGGTGCATGACCATAAAAGATATTACTCATATAAATAGAACAACCATTATTCTCTGATTTAAATGAATAACTGTCTCGCATTAAACAAGGTCCAGATATAATGTTCATGCTCAACGCTGGCACCAAATAACAATTATTTAGGTCTAATATTAATCCTGAAGGTAGATGTAGAGGTAGCGTGCCGACCGCGATCACATCGACTTTAGAACCATTTCCCACGCGCATCGTCACCTCGTCCTTTGCCAGTGTTCGCTTATTCCGTAGTCCCTGTTTCGAGTTGCAAATATTAGCAACGGAACCAGTATCAAATACCCAGGTGCTACTGCGAGCTCTAGTAAGGTACACATCAATAACATGTATATCACATATACCTTTGTTCACCTTGCCATCCTTCTTATCCGCCAAATACTTGGGGCAGTTCCGCTTCCAGTGACCAGTCTGCTTGCAGTAGAAGCACTCAGTTTCAGGCTTAGGTCCAGACTTGGGTTTCTTCTCCAGATCAGCAACTTGCTTGCTTTTCTTCTTGAAGTTCCCCTTCTTCTTCCCTTTGCCCTTTTTCTTGAAACTAGTGGTCTTGTTGACCATCAACACTTGATGCTCCTTCTTGATTTCTACCTCCGCAGCTTTTAGCATTGCGAAGAGCTCGGGAATAGTCTTATTCATCCCTTGCATATTATAGTTCATCACAAAGCTCTTGTAGCTTGGTGGCAGTGATTGGAGAATTCTGTCAATGACGCAATCATCTGGAAGATTAACTCCCATCTGAATCAAGTGATTATTATACCCAGACATTTTGAGTATATGCTCACTGACAGAACCGTTCTCCTCCATCTTGCAGCTATAGAACTTATTGAGACTTCATATCTCTCAATCCGGGCATTTGCTTGAAATATTAACTTCAACTCCTGGAACATCTCATATGCTCCATGACGTTCAAAACGACGTTGAAGTCCCGATTCTAAGCCGTAAAGCATGGCACACTGAACTACGAGTAGTCATCAGCTTTGCTCTGCCAGACGTTCATAGCATCTGGTGTTGCTCCAGCAGCAGGCCTGGCACCCAGCGGTGCTTCCAGGACGTAATTCTTCTGTGCAGCAATGAGGATAATCCTCAAATTATGGACCCAGTCCGTGTAATTGCTACCATCGTCTTTCAACTTTGCTTTCTCAAGGAACGCATTAATATTTAACGGAACAACAGCACGGGCCATTTATCTACAATTAACATAAACAAGCAAGATACTATCAGGGACTAAGTTCATGATAAATTTAAGTTCAATTAATCATATTACTCAAGAACTCCCACTTAGATAGACATCCCTCTAATCATCTAAGTGATCACATGATCCAAATCAACTAAACCATAACCGATCATCACGTGAAATGGAGTAGTTTTCAATGGTGAACATTGCTATGTTGATCATATCTACTATATGATTCACGCTCGATCTTTCGATCTCAGTGTTCCGAGGCCATATCTGCATATGCTAGGCTCGTCAAGTTTAACCTGAGTATTCCGCGTGTGCAAAACTGGCTTGCACCCGTTGTAGATGGACGTAGAGCTTATCACACCCGATCATCACGTGGTGTTTGGGCACGACGAACTTTGGCAACGGTGCATACTCAGGGAGAACACTTTTATCTTGAAATTTAGTGAGAGATCATCTTATAATGCTACCGTCAATCAAAGCAAGATAAGATGCATAAAAGATAAACATCACATGCAATCAATATAAGTGATATGATATGGCCATCATCATCTTGTGCTTGTGATCTCCATCCTCGAAGCACCGTCGTGATCACCATCGTCACCGGCGCGACACCTTGATCTCCATCATAGCATCGTTGTCGTCTCGCCAATCTTATGCTTCTACGACTATCGCTACCGCTTAGTGATAAAGCAAAGCATTACAGGGCGATTGCATTGCATACAATAAAGCGACAACCATATGGCTCCTACCAGTTGCCGATAACTCGGTTACAAAACATGATCATCTCATACAATAAAATTTAGCATCATGTCTTGACCATATCACATCACAACATGCCCTGCAAAAACAAGTTAGACGTCCTCTACTTTGTTGTTGCAAGTTTTACGTGGCTGCTACGGGCTTAAGCAAGAACCAATCTTACCTACGCATCAAAACCACAACGATAGTTTGTCAAGTTGGTGCTGTTTTAACCTTTGCAAGGACCGGGCGTAGCCACACTTGGTTCAACTAAAGTTGGAGAAACTGTCACCCGCAAGCCACCTATGTGGAAAGCACGTCGGGAGAACCGGTCTCGCGTAAGCATACGCGTAATGTCGGTCCGGGCCGCTTCCTCCAACAATACTGCCGAACCAAAGTATGACATGCTGGTAAGCAGTATGACTTATATCGCCCACAACTCACTTGTGTTCTACTCGTGCATATAACATCAACATATAAAACCTAGGCTCGGATGCCACTATTGGGGAACGTAGTAATTTCAAAAAAATTCCTACGCACACGCAAGATCATGGTGATGCATAGCAACGAGAGGGGAGATTGTGATCTACGTACCCTTGTAGATCGACAGCGGAAGCGTTAGCACAACGCGGTTGATGTAGTCGTACGTCTTCACGGCCCGACCGATCAAGCACCGAAACTACGACACCTCCGAGTTTTAGCACACGTTCAGCTCGATGACGATCCCCGGACTCCGATCCAGCAAAGTGTCGGGGAAGAGTTCCGTCAGCACGACGGCGTGGTGACGATCTTGACGTACTACCATCGCAGGGCTTCGCCTAAGCACCGCTACAATATTATCGAGGACTATGGTGGAAGGGGGCACCGCACACGGCTAAGAATATGATCACGTGGATCAACTTGTGTCTCTATGGGGTGCCCCTGCCTCCGTATATAAAGGTTCAAGAGGGGGAGGCCGGCCGGCCATCATAGGGCGCGCCAGGAGGAGTCCTACTCCCTCCGGGAGTAGGACTCCCCCCCTTTTCCTAGTTGGAATAGGATTCGTGAGGTGGGAAAAGAGAGAGAGAAGGAGGGGGGCGCCGGCCCCCTCTCTCCTTGTCCTATTCGGACTAGGGGTGGAGGGGCGCGCAGCCCAGCCCTGGCCGCCTCTACTCTTCTTCCACTAAGGCCCATATACCTCCCGGGGGGTTCCGGTAACCTCCCGGTACTCCGGTAAAATCCCGATTTCACCCGGAACACTTCCGATATCCAAATATAGGCTTCCAATATATCAATCTTTATGTCTCGACCATTTCGAGACTCCTCGTCATGTCCGTGATCACATCCGGGACTCTGAACAAACTTCGGTACATCAAAATGCATAAACTCATAATATAACTGTCATCGTAACCTTAAGCGTGCGGACCCTACGGGTTCGAGAACAATGTAGACATGACCGAGACACGTCTCCGGTCAATAACCAATAGCGGAACCTGGATGTTCATATTGGCTCCTACATATTCTACGAAGATCTTTTATCGGTAAGACCGCATAACAACATACGTTGTTCCCTTTGTCATCGGTATGTTACTTGCCCGAGATTCGATCGTCGGTATCCTATACCTAGTTCAATCTCGTTACCGGCAAGTCTCTTTACTCGTTCCGTAATACATCATCTCACAACTAACTCATTAGTTGCAATGCTTGCAAGGCTTATGTGATTATAAAGGTGCTCTACAGGTGTCTCCAAAGGTAAATGTTGGGTTGGCGTATTTCGAGATTAGGATTTGTCACTCCGATTGTCAGATAGGTATCTCTGGGCCCTCTCGGTAATGCACATCACATAAGCCTTGCAAGCATTGCAACTAATGAGTTAGTTGTGAGATGATGTATTACGGAACGAGTAAAGAGACTTGCCGGTAACGAGATTGAACTAGGTATAGGATACCGACGATCGAATCTCGGGCAAGTAACATACCGATGACAAAGGGAACAACGTATGTTGTTATGCGGTCTGACCGATAAAAGATCTACGTAGAATATGTAGGAGCCAATATGAACATCCAGGTTCCGCTATTGGTTATTGACCGGAGACGTGTCTCGGTCATGTCTACATTGTTCTCGAACCCGTAGGGTCCGCACGCTTTAAGGTTACGATGACAGTTATATTATGAGTTTATGCATTTTGATGTACCGAAGTTTGTTCAGAGTCCCGGATGTGATCACGGACATGACGAGGAGTCTCGAAATGGTCGAGACATAAAGATTGATATATTGGAAGCCTATATTTGGATATCGGAAGTGTTCCGGGTGAAATCGGGATTTTACCGGAGTACCGGGAGGTTACCGGAACCCCCCGGGAGGTATATGGGCCTTAGTGGAAGAAGAGTAGAGGCGGCCAGGGCTGGGCTGCGCGCCCCTCCACCCCTAGTCCGAATAGGACAAGGAGAGAGGGGGCCGGCGCCCCCCTCCTTCTCTCTCTCTTTTCCCACCTCACGAATCCTATTCCAACTAGAAAAAGGGGGGAGTGCTACTCCCAGAGGGAGTAGGACTCCTCCTGGCGCGCCCTATGATGGCCGGCCGGCCTCCCCCTCTTGAACCTTTATATACAGAGGTAGGGGCACCCCATAGAGACACAAGTTGATCCACGTGATCATATTCTTAGCCGTGTGCGGTGCCCCCTTCCACCATAGTCCTCGATAATATTGTAGCGGTGCTTAGGCGAAGCCTTGCGACGGTAGTACGTCAAGATCGTCACCACGCCGTCGTGCTGACGGAACTCTTCCCCGACACTTTGCTGGATCGGAGTCCGGGGATCGTCATCGAGCTGAACGTGTGCTAGAACTCAGAGGTGCCGGAGTAACGGTGCTTGGATCGGTCGGACCGTGAAGACGTACGACTACATCAACCGCTTTGTGCTAACGCTTCCGCTGTCAATCTACAAGGGTACGTAGATCACACTCTCCCCTCTCGTTGCTATGCATCACCATGATCTTGCGTGTGCGTAGGAATTTTTTTGAAATTACTACGTTCCCCAATAGTGGCATCCGAGCCTAGGTTTTATATGTTGATGTTATATGCACGAGTAGAACACAAGTGAGTTGTGGGCGATATAAGTCATACTGCTTACCAGCATGTCATACTTTGGTTCGGCAGTATTGTTGGAGGAAGCGGCCCGGACCGACATTACGCGTATGCTTACGCGAGACCGGTTCTCCCGACGTGCTTTCCACATAGGTGGCTTGCGGGTGACAGTTTCTCCAACTTTAGTTGAACCAAGTGTGGCTACACCCGGTCCTTGCAAAGGTTAAAACAGCACCAACTTGACAAACTATCGTTGTGGTTTTGATGCGTAGGTAAGATTGGTTCTTGCTTAAGCCTAGATCACACTCTCCCCTCGTTGCTATGCATCACCATGATCTTGCGTGTGCGTAGGAAAATTTTGAAATTACTACGTTCCCCAACAGTGGCATCCGAGCCTAGGTTTTATGTGTTGATGTTATATGCACGAGTAGAACACAAGTGAGTTGTGGGCGATATAAGTCATACTGCTTACCAGCATGTCATACTTTGGTTCGGCGGTATTGTTGGATGAAGCGGTTCGGACCGACATTACGCGTACGCTTACGCGAGACCGGTTCTCCCAACGTGCTTTGCACATAGGTGGCTTGCGGGTGACAGTTTCTCCAACTTTAGTTGAACCGAGTGTGGCTACGCCCGGTCCTTGCTAAGGTTAAAACAGCACCAACTTGACAAACTATCGTTGTGGTTTTGATGCGTAGGTAAGATTGGTTCTTGCTTAAGCCCGTAGCAGCCACGTAAAACTTGCAACAACAAAGTAGAGGACGTCTAACTTGTTTTTGCAGGGCATGTTGTGATGTGATATGGTCAAGACGTGATGAGATATAAGTTGTTGTATGAGATGATCATGTTTTGTAACCGAGTTATCGGCAACTGGTAGGAGCCATATGGTTGTCGCTTTATTGTATGCAATGCAATCGCCCTGTAATGCTTTGCTTTATCACTAAGCGGTAGCGATAGTCGTAGAAGCATAAGATTGGCGAGACGACAACGATGCTACGATGGAGATCAAGGTGTCGCGCCGGTGACGATGGTGATCACGACGGTGCTTCGAGGATGGAGATCACAAGCACAAGATGATGATGGCCATATCATATCACTTATATTGATTGCATGTGATGTTTATCTTTTATGCATCTTATCTTGCTTTGATTGACGGTAGCATTATAAGATGATCTCTCACTAAATTTCAAGATAAAAGTGTTCTCCCTGAGTATGCACCGTTGCCAAAGTTCGTCGTGCCCAAACACCACGTGATGATCGGGTGTGATAAGCTCTACGTCCATCTACAACGGGTGCAAGCCAGTTTTGCACACGCGGAATACTCAGGTTAAACTTGACGAGCCTAGCATATGCAGATATGGCCTCGGAACACTGAGATCGAAAGATCGAGCGTGAATCATATAGTAGATATGATCAACATAGCAATGTTCACCATTGAAAACTACTCCATTTCACGTGATGATCGGTTATGGTTTAGTTGATTTGGATCATGTGATCACTTAGATGATTAGAGGGATGTCTATCTAAGTGGGAGTTCTTGAGTAATATGATTAATTGAACTTAAATTTATCATGAACTTAGTCCCTGATAGTATCTTGCTTGTTTATGTTAATTGTAGATAAATGGCCCGTGCTGTTGTTCCGTTAAATATTAATGCGTTCCTTGAGAAAGCAAAGTTGAAAGACGATGGTAGCAATTACACGGACTGGGTCCATAATTTGAGGATTATCCTCATTGCTGCACAGAAGAATTACGTCCTGGAAGCACCGCTGGGTGCCAGGCCTGCTGCTGGAGCAACACCAGATGCTATGAACGTCTGGCAGAGCAAAGCTGATGACTACTCGTAGTTCAGTGTGCCATGCTTTACGGCTTAGAATCGGGACTTCAACGTCGTTTTGAACGTCATGGAGCATATGAGATGTTCCAGGAGTTGAAGTTAATATTTCAAGCAAATGCCCGGATTGAGAGATATGAAGTCTCAATAAGTTCTATAGCTGCAAGATGGAGGAGAACGGTTCTGTCAGTGAGCATATACTCAAAATGTCTGGGTATAATAATCACTTGATTCAGATGGGAGTTAATCTTCCAGATGATTGCGTCATTGACAGAATTCTCCAATCACTGCCACCAAGCTACAAGAGCTTTGTGATGAACTATAATATGCAAGGGATGAATAAGACTATTCCCGAGCTCTTCGCAATGCTAAAAGCTGCGGAGGTAGAAATCAAGAAGGAGCATCAAGTGTTGATGGTCAACAAGACCACTAGTTTCAAGAAAAAGGGCAAAGGGAAGAAGAAGGGGAACTTCAAGAAGAAAAGCAAGCAAGTTGCTGATCTGGAGAAGAAACCCAAGTCTGGACCTAAGCCTGAAACTGAGTGCTTCTACTGCAAGCAGACTGGTCACTGGAAGCGGAACTGCCCCAAGTATTTGGCGGATAAGAAGGATGGCAAGGTGAACAAAGGTATATGTGATATACATGTTATTGATGTGTACCTTACTAGAGCTCGCAGTAGCACCTGGGTATTTGATACTGGTTCCGTTGCTAATATTTGCAACTCGAAACAGGGACTACGGAATAAGCGAACACTGGCAAAGGACGAGGTGACGATGCGCGTGGGAAATGGTTCTAAAGTCGATGTGATCGCGGTCGGCACGCTACCTCTACATCTACCTTCAGGATTAATATTAGACCTAAATAATTGTTATTTGGTGCCAGCGTTGAGCATGAACATTATATCTGGACCTTGTTTAATGCGAGACAGTTATTCATTTAAATCAGAGAATAATGGTTGTTCTATTTATATGAGTAATATCTTTTATGGTCATGCACCTTTGAAGAGTGGTCTATTTTTGATGAATCTCGATAGTAGTAACACACATATTCATAATGTTGAAGCCAAAAGATGCAGAGTTGATAATGATAGTGCAACTTATTTGTGGCACTGCCGTTTAGGTCATATCGGTGTAAAGCGCATGAAGAAACTCCATACCGATGGACTTTTGGAACCTCTTGATTATGAATCACTTGGTACTTGCGAACCGTGCCTTAGGGGCAAGATGACTAAAACACCGTCCTCTGGTACAATGGAGAGAGCAACAGATTTGTTGGAAATCATACATACAGATGTATGTGGTACGATGAATGTTGAGGCTCGTGGCGGATATCGTTATTTTCTCACCTTCACAGATGATTTAAGAAGATATGGGTATATCTACTTAATGAAGCATAAGTCTGAAACATTTGAAAAGTTCAAAGAATTTCAGAGTGAAGTTGAAAATCATCGTAACAAGAAAATAAAGTTTCTGCGATCTGATCGTGGAGGAGAATATTTGAGTTACGAGTTTGGTCTACATCTGAAACAATGTGGAATAGTTTCGCAACTCACGCCACCCGGAACACCTCAGCGTAATGGTGTATCCGAACGTCGTAATCGTACTTTACTTGATATGGTGCGATCTATGATGTCTCTTACAAATTTACCGCTATCATTTTGGGGTTATGCTTTAGAGACGGCCGCATTCACGTTAAATAGGGCACCATCAAAATCCGTTGAGACGACACCTTATGAACTATGGTTTGGCAAGAAACCAAAGTTGTCGTTTCTTAAAGTTTGGGGTTGCGATGCTTATGTGAAAAAGCTTCAACCTGATAAGCTCGAACCCAAATCGGAGAAATGTGTCTTCATAGGATACCCAAAGGAGACTATTGGGTACACCTTCTATCACAGATCCGAAGGCAAGACATTCGTTGCTAAGAATGGATCATTTCTAGAGAAGGAGTTTCTCTCGAAAGAAGTGAGTGGGAGGAAAGTAGAACTTGACGAGGTAACTGTACCTGCTCCCTTATTGGAAAGTGGTACATCACCGAAACCTGTTTCTGCGACACCTACACCAATTAGTGAGGAAGCTAATGATAATGATCATGAAACTTCAGAACAACATACTATTGAACCTCGTAGATCAACCAGAGTAAGATCCGCGCCAGAGTGGTACGGTAATCTTGTTCTGGAAGTCATGCTACTAGATCATGATGAACCTACGAACTATGAAGAAGCGATGGTGAGCCCAGATTCCGCAAAATGGCTTGAAGCCATGAAATCTGAGATGGGATCCATGTATGAGAACAAAGTATGGACTTTGGTTGACTTGCCCGATGATCGGCAAGCAATTGAAAATAAATGGATCTTCAAGAAGAAGACTGATGCTGACGGTAATATTACTGTCTACAAAGCTCGACTTGTTGCAAAAGGTTTTCGGCAAGTTCAAGGGATTGACTACGATGAGACCTTCTCACCCGTAGCGATGCTTAAGTCTGTCCGAATCATGTTAGCAATTGTCGCATTTTATGATTATGAAATTTGGCAGATGGATGTCAAAACTGCATTCCTGAATGGATTTCTGGAAGAAGAGTTGTATATGATGCAGCCGGTTTTGGTTTTATACAAGACTTTTGGAGAAGCCTGTATTTACAAGAAAGTGAGTGGGAGCTCTGTAGCATTTCTGATATTATATGTGGATGACATATTGCTAATCGGAAATGATATAGAATTTCTGGATAGCATAAAGGGATACTTGAATAAGAGTTTTTCAATGAAAGACCTCGGTGAAGCTGCTTACATATTGGGCATTAAGATCTATAGAGATAGATCAAGACGCTTAATTGGACTTTCACAAAGCACATACCTTGACAAAGTTTTGAAGAAGTTCAAAATGGATCAAGTAAAGAAAGGATTCTTGCCTGTGTTACAAGGTGTGAAGTTGAGTAAGACTCAATGCCCGACCACTGCAGAAGATAGAGAGAAAATGAAAGATGTTCCCTATGCTTCAGCCATAGGCTCTATCATGTATGCAATGCTGTGTACCAGACCTGATGTGTGCCTTTCTATAAGTCTAGCAGGGAGGTACCAAAGTAATCCAGGAGTGGATCACTGGACAGCGGTCAAGAACATCCTGAAATACCTGAAAAGGACTAAGGATATGTTTCTCATATATGGAGGTGACAAAGAGCTCATTGTAAAAGGTTACGTTGATGCAAGCTTTGACACTGATCCGGACGATTCTAAAATCGCAAACCGGATACGTGTTTACATTAAATGGTGGAGCTGTCAGTTGGTGCAGTTCTAAACAGAGCATCGTGGCGGGATCTACGTGTGAAGCGGAATACATAGCTGCTTCGGAAGCAGTAAATGAAGGAGTCTGGATGAAGGAGTTCATATCCGATCTAGGTGTCATACCTAGTGCATCGGGTCCAATGAAAATCTTTTGTGACAATACTGGTGCAATTGCCTTGGCAAAGGAATCTAGATTTCACAAGAGAACCAAGCACATCAAGAGACGCTTCAATTCCATCCGGGATCTAGTCCAGGTGGGAGACATAGAGATTTGCAAGATATATAGGGATCTGAATGTTGCAGACCCGTTGACTAAGCATCTTCCACGAGCAAAACATGATCAACACCAAAGCTCCATGGGTGTTAGAATCATTACTGTGTAATCTAGATTATTGACTCTAGTGCAAGTGGGAGACTGAAGGAAATATGCCCTAGAGGCAATAATAAAGTTATTATTTATTTCCTTATATCATGATAAATGTTTATTATTCATGCTAGAATTGTATTAACCGGAAACATAATACATGTGTGAATACATAGACAAACAGAGTGTCACTAGTATGCCTCTACTTGACTAGCTCATTAATCAAAGATGGTTATGTTTCCTAACCATGAACAAAGAGTTGTTATTTGATTAACGGGATCACATCATTAGTTGAATGATCTGATTGACATGACCCATTCCATTAGCTTAGCACCCGATCATTTAGTATGTTGCTATTGCTTTCTTCATGACTTATACATGTTCCTATGAATATGAGATTATGCAACTCCCGTTTGCCGGAGGAACACTTTGTGTGCTACCAAACGTCACAACGTAAATGGGTGATTATAAAGGTGCTCTACAGGTGTCTCCAAAGGTACCGAAGTTTGTTCAGAGTCCCGAATGTGATCACGGACATGACGAGGAGTCTTGAAATGGTCGAGACATAAAGATTGATATATTGGATGGCTATATTCGGACACCGGAAGTGTTCCGGGTGATTTCGGAGAAAACCGGAGTGCCGGAGGGTTACCGGAACCCCCCCGGGAGAAGTAATGGGCCTTATGGGCCCTAGTGGAGAGAGAGGGGCGGCCAGGGTGGGCCACGCGCCCCTCCCCCTCTGGTCCGAATTGGACTAGGAGAGGGGGGCGGCGCCCCCCTTTCCTTCTCCCTCTCCCCCTTCCTTTCCCCCTCCTAGTAGGAGTAGGAAAGAGGGGAGTCCTACTCCTACTAGGAGGAGGACTCCTCCTCCTTGGCACGCCCAAGGGCCGGCCAGCCTCCCCCCTTGCTCCTTTATATACGGGGGCAGGGGGGCACCTCTAGAGACACAAGTTGATCCTCGTGATCGTTTTCTTAGCCGTGTGCGGTGCCCCCCTCCACCATACTCCTCGATAATATTGTAGCGGTGCTTAGGCGAAGCCCTGCGACGGTAGAACATCAAGATCGTCACCACGCCGTTGTGCTGACGGAACTCTTCCCCGACACTTTGCTGGATCGGAGTCCGGGGATCGTCATCGAGCTGAACGTGTGCTAAAACTCGGAGATGCCGTAGTTTCGGTGCTTTATCGGTCGGGCCGTGAAGACGTACGACTACATCAACCGCGTTGTCATAACGCTTCCGCTGTCGGTCTACGAGGGTACGTAGACAACACTCTGCCCTCTCGTTGCTATGCATCACCATGATCTTGCGTGTGCGTAGGAATTTTTTTGAAATTACTACGTTCCCCAACAGCCTAGTCGATAGATGTACAAGGACGGGTGGGCTGGCTTTGCTGCTGAGTGGGCTCTCTATAAGTTTTTCCTAGGCCTTTGCTTGGTTAGCCGCTTGTGGATTAAATCACCTAAGCCTAATACCTGGTAATTTGGGGCCCCAAATTTTAGGGGGCCCTGTGCGGTCGCCCATCTTGGCCCCCTCCATCGACGGGGCTGCTCATAACAACAACATGTATAGATATTGTCATATGATTACTTATGCTAGAGTAATAATTCAATCACAATATCAAGTATGAATCGTAAACTTCACTGAAAACTAACAAACTATAATCTCAGTCATTGAAGCAATTGCAATTTATCATAACATAGGAAAGAGTCAATGTATAAGAGCTTTTCAGCAAGTCCACATACTCAACTATCATATAATCTTCCACAATTGCTGACACTCACGCAATACTTATGGGTATGGAGTTTTAATCGGACACAGAGGAAGATAGGGGCTTATAGTTTTGCCTCCCAACATTTTACCTCAAGGGTAATGTCAACAGTAATAGTTCATGAAAACCCACATCCAATTAGCCATATATACCAGGATCTTTCCAACATATTGTGCTTGCCAAAGAATGAAATGTAAAAAGGAAGGGTGAAGATCACCTTGACTCTTTTGCAGTATAGGAGGTAAAAGTAAAAGATAGGCCCTTCGTAGAGGGAAGCAGAGGTAGTCATGCGCTTTTATGGTTGGATGCACAAAATCCCAATGTGAAAGAACGTCACTTTATATTGTCACTTGTGATATGGACCTTTATTATGCAGTCTGTCGCTTTTATTACTTCCATATCACACGATCGTATAAAGCTATTTCTTCCACACCAATCAATCATACACATTTAGAGAGCAATTTTTATTGCTTGCACCGATGACAACTTACTTGATGGATCTTACTCAATCCATAGGTAGGTATGGTGGACTCTCATGGCAAAACTGGTTTAAAGGTATTTGGAAGCACAGTAGTATCTCTACTTGGTGCAATGAATTTGGCTAGCATGAGGGGGAAAGTCAAGCTGAACATGTTGGAGGATCCAAGACAATATAATTTATCTCAGATGTTAGAAAACATAACCCATTACGTTGTCTTCCTTGTCCAATGTCAACTCTTTAGCATGTCATATTTTAATGAGTGCTCACAATCATAAAAGATGTCCAAGATAGTATATTTATATGTGAAGACCTCTCTTTCTTTATTACTTCCTATTAATTGCAACGATGACCAAAACTATGTTTGTCAACTCTCAACAACTTTTATTCATCACACTCTTTTTATATGAGCTCATTACTCTCCATAAGAGTCACATGATCTCTTTGTTTCTTTTTATTTCTTTCTCTTTTCTTTTATTCACTTGGGATCATGGCAAAAATAATCAAGCCCTTGACTCAACACTAATCTTTATTATATAGCTCACAGACTCGATTACATAGAAGGATAATAAAGCAAAACTCACAACTAGATCATACTAAGAACTTTTATTCTACTAGATCAAGATATTATCAAAAGGATCAAACTAAGAAAAACGATAAAAATAAAAGTGATGGTGATACGATACCTGAAGGAAATATGCCCTAGAGGCAATAATAAAGTTATTATTTATTTCCTTATATCATGATAATGTTTATTATTCATGCTAGAATTGTATTAACCGGAAACATAATACATGTGTGAATACATAGACAAACAGAGTGTCACTAGTATGCCTCTACTTGACTAGCTCGTTGATCAAAGATGGTTATGTTTCCTAACCATAGACATGAGTTGTCATTTGATTGACGGGATCACATAATTAGGAGAATGATGTTTATTATTCATGCTAGAATTGTATTAACCGGAAACATAATACATGTGTGAATACATAGACAAACAGAGTGTCACTAGTATGCCTCTACTTGACTAGCTCATTGATCAAAGATGGTTATGTTTCCTAACCATAGACATGAGTTGTCATTTGATTAATGGGATCACATAATTAGGAGAATGATGTGATTGACTTGACCCATTCCGTTAGCATAGCACTTGATCGTTTAGTTTGTTGCTATTGCTTTCTTCATGGCTTATACATGTTCCTATGACTATGAGATTATGCAACTCCCATTTACCAGAGGAACACTTTGTGTGCTACCAAACGTCACAACGTAACTAGGTGATTATAAAGGTGCTCTACAGGTGTCTCCAAAGGTACTTGTTGGGTTGGCGTATTTCGAGATTTGGATTTGTCACTCCGATTGTCGAAGAGGTATCTCTGGGCCCACTCGGTAATGCACATCACTATAAGCCTTGCAAGCATTGCAACTAATGAGTTAGTTGCGGGATGATGTATTACGGAACGAGTAAAAATACTTGCCCGTAACGAGATTGAACTAGGTATTGAGATACCGACGATCGAATCTCGGGCAAGTAACATACCGACGACAAAGGGAACAACGTCTGTTGTTATGCGGTCTAACCGATAAAGATCTTCGTAGAATATGTAGGAGCCAATATGAGCATCCAGGTTCCGCTATTGGTTATTGACCGGAGACGTGTCTCGGTCATGTCTACATTGTTCTCGAACCCGTAGGGTCCGCACGCTTAACGTTACGATGACAGTTTCATTATGAGTTTATATATTTTGATGTACCGAAGGTTGTTCGGAGTCTCGGATGTGATCACGGACTTGACGAGGAGTCTCGAAATGGTCAGACATAAAGATCGATACATTGGACGACTATATTTGGACACCGGAAAGGTTCCGGGTGAGATTGGGACAATACCGGATCACCGGGAGGTTATCGGAACCCCCCGGGAGGTATATGGGCCTTATTGGGCCTTAGTGGAAAGGAGGGGAAAGGAGCAAGGGAGGGGGCGCCCCCCCAAGCCCAATCCGAATTGGGAGAGGGGCCGGCCCCCCCTTTCCTTCCTCCCCGCTTCCTCTTCCTTCCCTCTCCTACTCCTAATAGGAAAAGGGGGAATCCTACTCCCGGTGGGAGTTGGACTCCCCCCCTTGGGCGCGCCACCCTCCTTGGCCGCCCCCCTCATCCACTCCTTTATATACGGGGGCAGGGGGCACCCCAGAGACACAACAATTGGTCATTGATCTCTTAGCCGTGTGCGGTGCCCCCCTCCACCATAATCCTCGATAATATTGTAGCGGTGCTTAGGCAAAGCCCTGCGACGGTAGAACATCAAGATCGTCACCACGCCGTCGTGCTGACGGAACTCATCCCCGACACTTTGCTGGATTGGAGTCTGGGGATCATCATCGAGCTGAACGTGTGCAAAAACTCGGAGGTGCCGTAGTTTCGGTGCTTGATCGGTCGGGCCGTGAAGACGTACGACTACATCAACCGCGTTGTTATAACGCTTCCGCTTCCGGTCTACAAGGGTACGTAGACAACACTCTCCCCTCTCGTTGCTGTGCATCACCATGATCTTGCGTGTGCGTAGGAATTTTTTTGAAATTACTACATTCCCCAACAATACCGGGGCACCTCCCCCAAGCTTGGCGGTTGCCAAGGGGAGTGCCCATACCCATGTGATTATATCTCCTTGGTTGGTGAAGAAGGTGGAGGTGTTGTTGATGATGTGGGCTTGTCATCCATCTTCCAAGGCATAGGTTCACCATCATAGAAGGATGATCGAGTCTCCGGAATCCTCGAATCTGCAGCAAAACTCATTCTTTTGAATCTATATTCATACTCACAGTTTTGGTTTTGCAGGTCATAGATTTGGGCTTGGAGGTGCTTGATCTTCTCATGTAGCTTAAAGATGTCCTCCTCGGTGTTCTTGGCATCCGGCTTATAGTTGTTAGTGAACTCCGCGAGCATCGTGTGGGTAGCGTTGATTCCACGCTCCACCATCCCCTGGCACTTGAAAACTTGTTGCTCCATTGCTTCGAGCCTCGTCTCCACGCTTCCGGTTCCCTTTGGTCCCTCAGCATCGCGATGTGCAGCAACCCATCACGCATCTCAATGGTTTGAGGGTGTCGCAGCACCTCCGCGAGGTAAGGGTTGATGAACTTCTCGAAGAACTTGTCCTTGGAAGCACTTGGGGACGTCATGATAATCTAGATCTGTCAGAAAAACAACTCGAAACAAGAATAGAGAATATTTGCGTGATACGGGAGTCAAAACCTTCGGGAGAATATATAGTGAATTTTTATCGACTAAAATACGTATCGTGCAAGAAAACGAAGTCCGGGAGGCACACGAGGTGCTCACGAGGTAGGGGGCGCGCCCAAGGGGGTAGGGCGCGCCCTCCACCCTCGTGGGGCCCTTGTGTACTTCCCGGACTGCTACTTAATTTTCTATTTTTATAAATATTCCAAAACGGAGAAATATTGCCTTAAAAATTGTTTTGGAGTCGGTTTACTTACTGTACCACATACCTATTCCTTTTCGGAGTCTGAAACGTTCTGGAAAATGTCCCTTATGTATTCCTCCGGGGTTACGGTTTCAATAATATTGGTTTCAATATTTATGGGATTACCTGAGATATAATGTTTGATTCTTTGACCGTTTACCACCTTCGGATTTGTGCCTTTAAATTTGTTGATTTTTATGGCGCCGGAACGATAGACCTCCTCGATAACATAGGGGCCTTCCCATTTAGAGAGAAGTTTCCCTGCAAAAATCTTAAACGAGAGTTGTATAGCAATACATAATCACCTACATTAAACTCACGCTTTGGTATCCTTTTGTCATGCCATCTTTTAACTTTTTCTTTAAACAACTTGGCATTTTCATAAGCTTGGGTTCTCCATTCATCAAGTGAGCTATTATCAAATAACCTCTGATCACCGGCAAGTTTGAAATCATAGTTGAGCTCTTTAATAGCCCAATATGCCTTATGTTCTAGTTCGAGAGGTAAGTGACATGCTTTTCCATATACCATTTTATACGGAGACATACCCATAGGATTTTTATATGCAGTTCTATAGGCCCATAATGCATCATTAAGTTTCTTGGACCCAATTCTTTCTAGACCTATTGACAGTCTTTTGCAGAATTAATTTGAGTTCTCTATTACTCAATTCTACTTGACCACTAGACTGTGGGTGATACGGAGATGCAATTCTATGATTGACGTCATATTTAGCAAGCATTTTACGGAAAGCACCATGAATAAAATGTGAACCACCATCAGTCATTAAATATCTAGGGACTCCAAACCTCGGAAAAATAACTTCTCTAAGCATTTTAATAGAAGTGTTATGATCAACACTACTAGTTGGAATAGCTTCTACCCACTTAGTAACGTAATCAACAACAACTAAAATATGTGTATATCCATTAGAGGCAGGAAAGGGTCCCATATAATCAAAGCCCCAAACATCAAATGGTTCAATAACAAGTGAATAATTCATAGGCATTTCTTGACGTCTACTAATATTACCAATTCTTTGACATTCATCACAAGATAGGACAAACTTACGGGCATACTTGAAGAGAGTAGGCCAAATAAAACCAGATTGCAATATCTTATGTGCAGTTCTATCTCCCGCGTGGTGTCCTCCATAAGTTTCGGAGTGGCACTTGCGTAGGATCTGTTCCTTTTCATGCTCAGGTACACAACGTCTAATAACACCATCTACTCCTTCTTTATAAAGATGTGGGTCATCCCAAAAGTAATGTCTCAAATCATAGAAGAACCTTTTCTTTTGTTGGTATGTGAAGCTAGGTGGTATGAATTTAGCAACAATGTAATTAGCATAATCAGCATACCAAGGAGTACTACGAGAAGTACTTATGACATTTAATTGTTCATCAGGAAAGCTATCATCAATAGGTAGTGGGTCATCAAGAACATTCTCTAACCTAGATAAGTTATCTGCAACGGGGTTCTCAGCTCTTTTCTATCAACAATATGCAAATCAAATTCTTGTAGCAAGAGAACCCATCTAATAAGTCTAGGCTTAGCATCTTTCTTCTCCATAAGATATTTAATAGCAGCATGATCAGTGTGGATAGTTACTTTAGAATCAACAATATAAGATCTGAACTTATCACAAGCAAATACAACTGCTAAAAGTTCTTTTTCAGTAGTAGCATAATTTCTTTGAGCATTGTCTAGAGTCTTACTAGCATAATGGATAACATTTAATTTCTTATCAACTCTTTGCCCTAGAACAGCACCTACAGCATAATCGCTAGCATCACACATAATTTCAAAGGGTAAATTCCAATCAGGTGGCTGAACAACAGGTGCAGAGACTAATGCTTTCTTAAGTATTTCAAATGCTTCTACACAATCATCATCAAAGACAAATGGTATATCTTTTTGTAATAAATTAGTCAGAGGCCGAGAAATTTTTGAGAAGTCCTTAATGAACCTCCTATAAAATCCGGCGTGACCAAGGAAACTTCTTATACCTTTGATGTCCTCGGGACATGGCATCTTTTCAATAGCATCAACCTTGGCTTTATCAACTTCAATACCTCTTTCAGAAACTTTATGCCCCAAGACAATACCTTCATTAACCATAAAGTGGCACTTTTCCCAATTCAAGACAAGATTAGTTTCTTCACATCTCTGCAAAACTCGATCAAGATTGCTCAATTAATCATCAAAAGAAGATCCATAGACGGAAAAGTCGTCCATGAAAACCTCACAAATATTTTCACAAAAGCCAGAGAATATAGCCATCATGCATCTTTGAAAGGTAGCAGGTGCATTACATAAACCAAAAGGCATACGTCTATAAGCAAAAGTACCAAAAGGGTGAAGGAAATATGCCCTAGAGGCAATAATAAAGTTATTATTTATTTCCTTATATCATGATAAATGTTTATTATTCATGCTAGAATTGTATTAACCGGAAACATAATACTTGTGTGAATACATAGACAAACAAAGTGTCACTAGTATGCCTCTACTTGACTAGCTCGTTAATCAAAGATGGTTATGTTTCCTAACCATGGACAAAGAGTTGTTATTTGATTAACGGGATCACATCATTAGTTGAATGATCTGATTGACATGACCTATTCCATTAGCTTAGCACCCGATCGTTTAGTATGTTGCTATTGCTTTCTTCATGACTTATACATGTTCCTATGACTATGAGATTATGAAACTCCCGTTTGCCGGAGGAACACTTTGTGTGCTACCAAACATCAAAACGTAACTGGGTGATTATAAAGGAGCTCTACAGGTGTCTCCAAAGGTACATGTTGGGTTGGCGTATTTCAAGATTAGGATTTGTCACTCCGATTGTCGGAGAGGTATCTCTGGGCCCTCTCGGTAATGCACATCACTTAAGCCTTGCAAGCATTGCAACTAAATGAGTTAGTTGCGGGATGATGTATTACAGAACGAGTAAAGATACTTGCCGGTAACGAGATTGAACTAGGTATTGGAATACCGACGATCGAATCTCGGGCAAGTAACATACCGATGACAAAGGGAACAACGTATGTTGTTATGCGGTCTGACCGATAAAGATCTTCGTAGAATATGTAGGAGCCAATATGGGCATCCAGGTCCCGCTATTGGTTATTGACCGGAGACATGTCTCGGTCATGTCTGCATTGTTCTCGAACCCGTAGGGTCCGCACGCTTAAGGTTACGATGACTGTTATATTATGAGTTTATGCATTTTGATGTACCGAAGATTGTTCGGAGTCCCGGATGTGATCACGGACATGACGAGGAGTCTCGAAATGGTCGAGACATAAAGATTGATATATTGGAAGCCTATGTTTGGATACCGGAAGTGTTCCGGGTGAAATCGGGATTTTACCGGAGTACCGGGAGGTTACCGGAACCCCCCGGGAGCTAAATGGGCCATGATGGGCCTTAGTGGAAAAGAGAAGAGGCAGCCCTACATTGGCCGCGCGCCCCTCCCCTCCCTTGGTCCGAATAGGACAAGGAGTGGGGGCCGGCCCCTCTCTCTCTTTTCCCCCCTCCGCGAATCCTATTCCAACTAGGATTGGGGGGGATCCTACTCCCAGAGGGAGTAGGACTCTCCTGGCGCCCCCTCCTTGGCCGGCCAGCCTCCCCCTTTAGTCCTTTATATACAGAGGCAGGGGCACCCCAGAGACACACAAGTTGATCCACGTGATCTATTCCTTAGCCGTGTGCGGCGCCCCCAGCCACCATAGTCCTCAATATTATTGTAGCAGTGCTTAGGCGAAGCCCTGCAGCAGTAGTACGTCAAGATCGTCACCACGCCGTCGTGCTGACAGAACTCTTCCCCGAAACTTTGCTGGATCGGAGTCCGGGGATCGTCATCGAGCTGAACGTGTGCTAGAACTAGGAGGTGCCGTAGTTTCGGTGCTTGATCGGTCGGATCGTGAAGACGTACGACTACATCAACCAAATGCTTCTGTTGTCGATCTACAAGGTATGTAGATCACACTCTCCCCTCTCGTTGCTATGCATCACCATGATCTTGCGTGTGTGTAGGAAATTTTTTGAAATTACTACGTTCCCCAACAAAGGGCATGTAAAAGTAGTCTTTGATTGATCTTTAGCCGACACAGGTATTTGAGAGAAATCAGAATAACCATCTAGAAAGCAATAATGTGTATGTTTTCATAATCTTTCTAGAATTTGATCGATAAAAGGTAAGGGGTAATGATCTTTCTTAGTAGCCTTATTTAATTTGCGGAAATCAATTACCATCCTATAACCTGTAATAATTCTTTATGAAATCAATTCATCTTTATTATTAGGAACCACAGTAATACCTCCCTTCTTAGGGACACAATGAACAGGACTTACCCACTGACTATCAGCAACGGGATAAATTATACCTGCCCTCCAGAAGCTTTAGTATTTCTTTTCTTACCACTTCTTTCATTTTAGGATTCAGACGTCGTTGAGGATCACGAACTGGTTTGGCATCTACTTCCAAATTTATTTTATGTTGACATAGAGTGAGACTAATGCCCTTAAGATCATCAAGAGTATATCCAATAGCAGCACGGTGCTTCTTCAGAGTTTTCGATAATCTTTCTTCTTCATGCTCTGAAAGGTTAGCACTAATAATAACATGATATATCTTATTTTCATCAAGATAAGCATATTTAAGATTATCAGGCAACGGTTTAAGCTCAAATACGGGATCACCCTTAGGTGGAGGGGGATCCCATAAGATTTCAACAGGCAAATTGTGTTTCAGAATAGGTTCCTGTTTAAAGAATACTTCATCTATTTTCCTTCTTTCATTCATAAACATATCATTCTCATGGTCTAGCAAATATTGTTCTAAAGGATCACTAGGAGGTACGACAATAGAAGCAAGACCAATAATTTCATCCTTACTAGGCAATTCTTCTTCACGGTGTTGTTTACTAAATTTAGAGAAATTAAATTCATGAGTCATATTATCCAAGCCAACAGTAACAACATCCCTTGTGCAATCTATGGTAGCATTAACAGTATTCAAGAAGGATCTACCAAATATAATGGGACAAAAGCTATCTTGTGGGGAACCAAGAACAAGAAAATCAGAAGGATATTTAGTTTTCCCACACGAGACTTCAATATCTCTAACAATTCCCATTGGTGATATAGTATCTATCTATATCTATCTATCTATCTATCTATCTATCTATCTATATCTATATCTATCTATCTATCTATATCTATCTATCTATCTATCTATCTATCTATATCTATCTATCTATCTATCTATATCTATCTATCTATCTATCTATCTATCTATATCTATATCTATCTATCTATACCTATACTAATTACAGACTCCCAAGAAATTCTCACGTTAATCAGAAATTAGGAGCCGTTAATCTGGTAGGGCCAAGTTATTACGGTGTAGATCAATTCTAAAAATTACGTTAACAAGAAAAAAAATAGGAAAACATAAGCCATTCATCTGAACATGCACACATTAACTTAAAAAGAATCCCATGCACGTATGTCAACCTATGCACACGTCAACTTTTTGAAAAAAGAAGAAGCATTTAAACACGTAATCTGTGATGGAGATATCTCACGGCTTGAAGAAGTCAAAAAAGCACACGTATTGTCTTAGGAATCTCAATCCAAGAAAAAAAAACTCAAACCAAAATAACATGTGTACGTCGCCATCCATCGCTGCCCTATCGCATCTGGAGGCCACCGCGCGTTGGCGCCAAGCTGATCAACGCCGCTGCCATGCTAATCTGCCCTGGCCTCCCGAAGTCCATCCCTGCCCTATCGCATCTGGTGGTGCCGCACTCCATCGGAGACTCGGAAGTGCCATGATGCTGCTGCGCGTCGGCGCCGGGCTGATCAACCCCGCCGCCATACTGATCTTCCCCAGCCTGCCGAAGTCCATCCCTTCCCTATCACATCTGATGGTGCCACACTCCCTTCATCGGCGACATGGAGGAGCCATCATACCACTGTGCGTCGGCGCCGAGCTGATCAACCCTGCCACCATGCTAATCTACCCAGCCTCCCGAAGTCCACATGTACTCAACCGATCTGAGTCAAGCCAGTACTTTTCAACCTGTCCTGCTAATGTGTGTGCACATGATCCTTATTAACTCATGTTGATTACTAATGTGGGTGTACATGATCCTGTTAGTGCATGCGTACATGATCATTAATTAACTCCCAAAAAAATAAGTGTGAGGTAGTAAAAATAGGCGTACATGTTCCTTTTAATGCATGTGTACATGATCCTTAATTAACTCATATGTAGCTTACTAATCGTTCATCAAAATTGGTCTTGGATCCCTAACAAAAATAATCCTAAATTTAAAATTTCTATTTAGGAGTAACCATGATATTGAATTCAATGTCCTAAAACTATTGTTCACTAATATAACTTCCAAATAATTCTATGCAGCTCCTTTTGCGGTAATACGAACATAGGATGGGTCAGTAATTAATCCCGCAAAAAAGAGATAGACCGGTGATGCCTTCCATAGGAGATTAGGGAAGTTCCTCCACATGCAAGTTAACAGATACAGGGAAGTTTATTCTTCCATCCCTTAGTATGATACGGGGCTTCTTAATTAGTCCTCAGTTTTGTTAAAAAAGACTAACAGCAGAAGCAAGCTACATTAGTATGGTCGAAAAACAGACTTGACCTGCGTATCACTTTTGCTCATGGATATGACCATCACCAGCTGCTTTTGTCTCATCAGTTCGCTCATAGTAGTGTTTCTCAAGTTCTGGATGTGCATGCATCCAGAACAATAGCTAACACTTAAATGCTTATAGCCGGACTCTGTTAGTTTATACTTCTTAATAGCTGGTCAGAAAATTCCATAGCTTTGATAGCTTATTTGCATATTTTTACTACCTACTTCAATAGCTATCACAATGGTCATACCCTGTTGCTTTGCACTTTTGGTTTGTTGCTGCCGGTTTAAATAGTGATGTGTTGGAAGCTTAAGCTGCAAGCTTTTTGGTTCTCAATGCAGATGCACTAAACTTTTCCCACTATTTGATATGATGCCCTCTTAATATGATTTCCAGCCTCAGTAATCATAATAGACACACGTTCTGACCCAAGTTATTTTTTTAAGAATACCTTTATATCTTTTCCTTTTCAAAAGAAACAGTTAACTGAGATTTGCTCTATGTATAGAGGTTACGTTGAGATGATAGTCATCAGCATAGACCAAACACTAAGGTTCAAAACCTATTGTTATATACGAACCTACCCATTCAGGTTTTGAACCTACCCTGTTGATATTGTCCTCTACAATTTAATGGTGTTCAATTTATACCATTGACGTATGCTATGGGATGCCATTCACATTGACAAAAATGAACTTATTAGCCTTGCCATGAACTAGATTAAGAGGTCAGTTTATTGTCCAAAGTATATGATTCGCCAACAGAAGAAACATGGTACTATGAGTTATAGTAATTATTATAAGTATAGAGGGATCTTCTCGCTGCATTATATGACACTATGTATCAGTTTAGTTGCAAGTGTATCTCTACGATGTTATTAATCCACGCAAGGATCAGTCAATCGTAAATTTGCTTGACCACCATTGCAACTGGGCACCGCCGTGATGGCGGGTTCACCATACTACCACTTCTTGGATTGAATGTTGTTGCTGGACGGCCGGTCGACATGGAGCGCGAATGCAAAGGTGTGTGTACGCGCTACTTTATTCTGGTGCTTCCCACCGCAGGTACATTCTACCCGTGAAGTTTTGGATCTAGGCGTACATGTGATGGCTTTCTAAGGCATCACATACATATGGTTTCGAGGTCGCAGTCTATTACTTTGAATGTTCGGTTTTTCTTTTGGTGTTTTCCATTGACTGATTTTGAGTTTATTCATTACAAAGTAATTATTGGGTTAATTTAAGTGAACATAATTTTTCGTTTGGTTTTTAAGTAAGTCGATGCAAATCGTTTTGAGTAGGTCATCAACCTTGAGTGTTTCTCACGTGCTACTTATATGTGGATTGTGTTTCTCAGGTTCTTTATTATACCCGAATCTTACATAATTTTGTTGGTTTTTATAGATTTCAACGGATTGATTTTTATTTTCACATTCTACCCATCAATAAGCGGTTGCTTTTTTCTCTCCAAGGTTTATAATTTTAATTATGTATGTTTTTCATATTTCCACTTATTTCTTTCAAGGGCGATTAGTCGATTGGTGTGGCCGCCAATGTTTGTCTATGGTTTGTCTCCAGGTAAAAATAATATTTCCCCAGGCTAGCATCACTATTGGACATGGGTTATTGTCTCCAACTACTCATGTTTCAGGCACTAGACTTTGCATTCTGATATAAATTGTTCTAATGTTTTGGACATTATTTTAAAATATATGGCTAAGTACTTATCCACACAAGGATTCTAATTAACCATTTTACAGTTGGACACCGAGTTGGAGCAGATCTTCTGGATGTGATTAAGTTTTAATGACCTGGAGTCCGTGGATATAATGAAGCCCAAGTTAAATAGTGTAATAATCTGAGTCAAATTATTACTTTTTAGATTTTGTACATGTGTACGAGCGTATTTTGGTATTAGAAGTTTCAAAAAAAATGCTAATATGCATGTTAATTTGTAGCAACAACATGGCAGATAATGGATATGAGGCATGTGTATCGTTCAAAATTACGTTTTTTCTAAACAATTTATTAGTATTTTGGTAAATACCATGTTGAGGTCTCTGTATATAAAGTTATTTCTATTTGGTTTCAGTACATGCCATATTAACCTATATTGACCTGAATTCAGGAAAGAGACGACCAAAATTTACTTTTGTCCATATGTTAAAAATATTTTTAGCATTTTTATTTTAAGAAATGACTAATATAACCAGATCGGACATGTTTAGAGCAATACATAACCAAAGGAATGCACAAAAGGGAAACCATCAAAGCATGTATAGAAGCTCGACGACTTGGCTATTTCCTCTATGCATGATATTATGGTTTGCGCTTCCTCTATGCATGATATTAGGGTTTGCGCTCTATGCCTTGGAGAGAAGGCATTGTATTTTTGATGAAAAAGGAGGAACAAGGAAATAAGATAATATAAAAAATGAACTCGAGTATCTGCATCGATATATATTATCTTCTGAAAAATAAAACGTCAAAATTGATTTTATTGTGGTTGATTCTATTAGGCTCTCTCATTATACATCTATAGTAAGTTGCTTAATTTCTAGACTGGCTGGAAAAGGTGATAGGTGAATGGACAATAAAAAAAGAATATTTTCAATATATTGTGAAGGAATTATATACCATGATCAAAAGTCATTAAGTAGTTTGATGATTTATCGAAGGAGAGGAAAAAATAGTATATACTTCATTTCATATATATTGTTCATTTTAAGTATGATACGACATGATATTGAACCCAATGGCAAGACAAGATGAAAGTTTTCACACAGAAAAAACGGGAGTTCTTAATTTCCTTACTCCCTGTTAATAAAATAGTCTAAAAATACCGCATGTTCTATAATATAGGTCAAATAAAACAATAGCTTATGAAACTAGCCCGTGCGAAGGCACGGGTTGGCGGCTAGTCTCTATTAGCAAGTTTAATAGTGACATCAATTTCTTCTAACTCAATAGGTGCAATGTCATGCATAATTTCTTTGTATAAGTCAATAGGTATTGCACTAGCACTAGCACCCATATCACATAAGCTATGTGTAACACCCTCGATGCGGCTATATCTCCCACGTGTCGGAGCACAACTTAGAGGCATAACCGCATTGAAGGCAATGTCGCAAGAGAGGTAATCTTCACACAACCCATGTAATATATAAGGGAAAAAGATACATAGTTGGCTTACAATCGCCACTTCACACAATTACATGAATAAATCATTACATCATCCAGATACACACAAGGTCCGACTACGGAACCAAAATAAAAGAAGACTACCCCAAAAGCTAGACAGATCCCCGATCGTCCCAACTGGGCTCCACTACTGATTGACTGAAACGAAACAACACAAAGGACAAGATCTTCATCAAGCTCCTCCTTGAGCTCGGTTGCGTCACCTGCATGATATCATCGGCACCTGCAAACTGGTTTTGGAAGTATCTGTGAGTCACGGGGACTCAGCAATCTCACACCCTCGCGATCAAGACTATTTAAGCTTATAGGTAAGGCAAAGGTATGATGTGGAGCTGCAGCAAGCGACTAGCATATATGGTGGCTAACTTACGCAAATGAGAGCGATAAGAGAAAGCAAAAGCACGGACGAACAACTATGATCAAGAAGTGATCCTAGAACAACCTACGTCAAGCATTACTCTAACACCGTGTTCACTTCCCGGACTCCGCCGAGAAGAGACCATCACGGTTACACACGCGGTTGGTTCATTTTAATTAAGTTAAGTTTCAGGTTATCTACAACTGGACATTAACAAATTCCCATCTGCCCATAACCGCGGGCACGGCTTTCGAAAGTTCAAATCCCTGCAGGGGAGTCCCAACTTAGCCCATCACAAGCTCTCACGGTCAACGAAGGATATTCCTTCTCCCAAGACAATCCGATCAGACTCGGCATCCCGGTTACAAGACATCCTCGACAATGGTAAAACAAGTCCAGCAAGACCACCCGCTGCGCCGACAAATCCCGATAGGAGCTGCACATATCTCGTTCTCAGGGCACACCGGATAAGCTAAGCGTACGGGAGACAACGTAACCCAAGTTGCCAAGGGACGGCCCCGCATGGTGCTCTGGGTTGGACCAACACTTAGAGAAGCACTGGCCCGGGGGTTTAAAATAAAGATGACCCTTGAGTCCACGAAACCCAAGGGAAAAAGGCTAGGAGGCGAATGGTAAAACCAAGGTCGGGCCTTGCTGGACGAGTTTTATTCAAGGCGAACTGTCAAGGGGTTCCCATTATAACCCAACCGCGTAAGGAACGCAAAATCCGGGAACATAACACCGATATGACGGAAACTAGGGCGGCAAGAGTGGAACAAAACACTAGGCATAAGGCCGAGCCTTCCACCCTTTACCAAGTATATAGATGCATTAAGATAACAAGATAATACTGTGATATCCCAACAATAAACAATGTTCCAACAAGGAATGATCTCCAATCTTCACCTGCAACTAGCAACGCTATAAGAGGGGCTGAGCAAAGCGGTAACATAGCCAGTCAACGGTTTGCTAGGACATGGTGGGTTAGAGGTTTGACATGGCAATTTGGGAGGCATGATAAGCAAGTGGTAGGCATCGTAGCATAGGCATAGCAAAAGAGCAAGCATCTAGCAAGCAAAGATAGAAGTGATTTTGAGGGTATGGTCATCTTGCCTGCAAAGTTGTCAGAGTCGCGGCTGGGCACGGCGAGGGCTGTGGTCGCCGGCGAGGTGGCGGCCGTCGGCGAGGGAGGAGATGGGGCGGCACGCGAGGAAGGGGACGAAGGCGGCGCGGGCGGGCCGGCCACAGGCCGCGGCGGGCTTCGACGGGCGCAGCGATGTGGGGCTCGTCCCAGGCGATGTGGCGCGAGCGGATTGGTGCGGCGGCGGAGTGTCCGGCGCCGGCGGATAATGTCCGGCGCGCTGAGGACGAAGGGGACTAGGGTTAGGGGTGTTTTGACCCGAAATTTCAGGGGAAGGTCTTTATATAGGGGTAGAGGGAGCTAGGAAACTCCAAATGGAGTGCGGTTTTCGGCCACGCGATCGTGATCGAACGCTCTAGACGATAGAAGGGTTTTAGGTGGATTTTGGGCCAAATTGGAAGGGTGTTGGGCTGCAACACTCACGAGGCCTTTTCGGTCCCTCGGTTAACCGTTGGAGTATCAAACGAAGTCCAAATGGCACGGAACTTGACAGGCGGTCTACCGGTAGTAAACCAAGGCCGCATGGCAAGTCTCACTCCAATCCGGAAATGTTTAACCCCCACACACGAAAAGAGGTAGAAAGGGGCACCGAAGGACATAGGAGCGCCGGAATGCAAAACGGACAATGGGGAAAATGCTCGAATGCATGAGACGAACACGTATGCGAATGCAATGCACATGATGACATGATATGAGATGCATGACAAAGACAACAACACATGGAGACAAAAACCCGACACCGAGGAAATAAAATAACTTAGGCCGGAAACGGCAAGAGTTGGGATACATATAAGGTAAATTACATCCGGGGTGTTACACCATGATAACAATGATCTCCTATTTTAACAGAAATATCAGGCATGCCTACCACAGGTCTAGGTTTATCTGTATCACGGGGTTTAGCAATTCTAGCAGTTTCATTACAGAAGTAAATAACATGCCCATCAATATTATCAGACAAGAGTTCTTTAACAATAGCAATATTAGGTTCAACTTTAACTTGCTCAGGAGGTGTATATGTTTTCATATTGCTTTTACGAACCACAGTTGAAGCTTTAGCATGATCCTTTATCCTAACAGGGAAATGTGGTTTCTAAACATAGCAAGTAGGAACAATAGGATCATTATAAGTGACAGTCTTTTCTTCAACTTTAATTGGTGTAGCTACTTTTACTTCTATGGGAGGATGATATTTAAAGGAGATCAACATAAGTAGCAAAGGATTCACAGAAAGAGGCTACTATCTCAGAATCAAGTCCATATTTAGTGCTAAATTTACGGAAAATATTGGTATCCATAAAAGATCTAACACAATCAAACTTAGGTGTCATACCTGACTCCTTACCATTGTCGAGGTCCCAATCTTCAGAGTTGCGTTTAATTCTTTCCAATAAATCCCATTTGAATTCAGTAGTCTTCATCATAAAAGAGCCAGCACAAGAAGTATCAAGCATGGTGCGATTGTTACCAGAAAGCCGAGCATAAATTTTTTGAATAATCATTTCTCTTGAGAGCTCGTGATTGGGGCATGAATATAACATTGACCTAAGCCTCCCCCAAGCTTGAGCGATGCTTTCTCCTTCGCGAGGCCAAAATATATATATATATAATTGTGATCACGATGAACAATATGCATATGATAAAACTTTTGATGAAATTCCAATTTCAATCGTTTGTAATTCCAAGACCTCATATCATCACATAGCCTATACCATGTCGATGCATCTCCCCTCAAAGATAAGGGGAAGACCTTCTTCTTAACAACATCTCCGGATACACCTGCAAGCTTAAATAATCCACAAACTTCATCCACATATATTAGATGTTCATCAGGATGTTTTGTTCCATCTCCTAAAAAAGGATTAGCCAGCAGTTTTTCTATTATACCCGAAGGAACTTCAAAGCAAGTATTTTTATTTTCATTTTCATTTTCAGTAGGTTCAGTAGGTTGAGGAGCAACTCTTTGCTCTACTGGTCGTGGTGAAGATACCCCGAACAAGCCCCTCAGAGGATTACTTTCCATAGTAACAAGTGACAGTAAATTTCAGCATACTATATAAATTTTTCCTTACCAAATTCCACCTACCAAAGGGGCTTCACTCCCCGGCAACTGCGCCAGAAAAGAGTCTTGATGACCCACAAGTATAGGGGATCTATCGTAGTCCTTTCGATAAGTAAGAGTGTCGAACCCAACGAGGAGCAGAAGGAAATGATAAGCAGTTTTCAGCAAGGTATTCTCTGCAAGTACTGGAATAAGTGGTAACATATAGTTTTGTGATAAGATAATTTGTAACGAGCAACAAGTAAAAAAAGTAAATAAAGTGCAGCAAGGTGGCCCAATCCTTTTTGTAGCAAAGGACAAGCCTGGACAAACTCTTATATAAGGAAAAGCGCTCCCGTGGACACATGGGAATATCGTCAAGCTAGTTTTCATCACGTTCATATGATTCGCGTTCGGTACATTGATAATTTGATATGTGGGTGGACCGGTGCTTGGGTGCTTTTCTTACTTGAACAAACATCCCACTTATGATTAACCTCTATTGCAAGCATCCGCAACTACAACAAAAGTATTAAGGTAAACCTAACCATATCATGAAACATATGGATCCAAATCAGCCCCTTACGAAGCAACGCATAAACTAGGGTTTAAGCTTCTGTCACTCTAGCAACCCATCATCTACTTATTACTTCCCAATGCCTTCCTCTAGGCCCAAATAATGGTGAAGTGTTATGTAGTCGACGTTCACATAACACCACTAGAGGCTAGACAACATACATCTCATCAAAATATCGAACGAATACCAAATTCACATGACTACTAATAGCAAGACTTCTCCCTTGTCCTCAGGAACAAACGTAACTACTCACAAAGCATAAACATGTTCATAACCAGAGGTGTATTAATATGCATATAGGATCTGAACATATGATCTTCCACCGAATAAACCAACTAGCATCAACTACAAGGAGTAATCAACACTACTAGCAACCTACTAGCACCAATCTCGGACTTGGAGACAAGAATTGGATACAAGAGATGAACTAGGGTTTGGAGATGAGATGGTGCTGGTGAAGATGTTGATGGAGATTGCCCTCTCCCGATGAGAGGAGCGTTGGTGATGACGATGGCGATGATTTCCCCCTCCGGGAGGGAAGTTTCCCCGGCAGAACGGCTCTGTCGGAGCTCTAGATTGGATCCGCCAAGGTTCCGCCTCGTGGCGGCGGAGTTTCGTCCCGAAAGGTTGCTTCTTATTTTTTTCTCGACGAAAGACTTCATATAGAAGAAGATGGTCATCAGAGAGCCACCAGGGGGCCCACGAGGTAGGGGGCGCGCCCTAGGGGGGGGCGCCCCCCACCCTCGTGGACAGGGTGTGGGCCCCCTGGTCATCATCTTTGGCGAGGATTTTTCATTATTTATTATAAGGTGTTCCGTGGAGTTTCAGGACTTTTGGAGTTGTGCAGAATAGGTCTCTAATATTTGCTCATTTTCCAGCCCAGAATTCCAGCTGCCGGCATTCTCCCTCCTTATGTAAACCTTGTAAAATAAGAGAGAATAGCCATAAGTATTGTGACATAATGTGAAATAACAGCCCATAATGCAATAAATATCGATATAAAAGCATGATGCAAAATGGACGTATCACCAGCCCGCCGGGCCCGCCTCCGGCCCCCGCGGCCCGGTCCGCCCGACGCCGCCCGACCGCGCCCGCGCCTGCTTCCTCCTCGCCGCGCCGCCGTACTCCCTCCTCGCCGACCACCGCGCCTCCCCGCCGCCGACCTTCGTCGCCGCGCCCGTCCTCCGCCTCCTCCCGCCTCGACGTCCAAACTGCGCCGCCCTCGTCGCTGGCAGGTGCACCAGCGACTGGATCCGGTGTCGCCGCCCCCACTCCCTCGACGCCGTCCTCGTCTTCCACTCCGGCCGGCAACTCCGACGAACTCACTCTGGCGAGCCTCGAACCGCGTGCTCAGATCTGGATTCAAAAAAACCCTAGGGTTGACCTCTTATTTTCTCTAAGTCCTTTTCTGTTACTTTTTCCAGCACTATTCATCATGCCATATCTCTGCATCCATAGCTCCGTTTTGCGCGTGTGATATATCAAATTGTTCGTTTGGATGTCCTCTTCATTTTGTTCCATTGCATCATGCTTGTTTGAGTCCATCTTGATGCCTAAAATGCTGTTGCAAGAGTGCTTCATAATGTTAGTTCCTGATTCTTATCAGTTTTTGAACATTTGTCATTTTTGCCATGATTATTGTGTGTTGCATATGAGCATGAGCTCTACATGTGTTTTGGGCTATGCCATGCCATCTTTACAGGGGTGTATGCCATGGATTTGTGTGATCAATGTGGTGACTAGCACAAGCATGCAAAGTAGCTCTCGTGATGTTGCTGATTTCAGGGACTTAGAATTTCACTAAGTCATTTCCCTGATGTTATTTTTATGCCATGTATTCATGTTGCTACAGAGTGATCCATGCTTCTTTTGAGCATGTTCAGTGAGGATGATTCAAGCATATGGTTGTGCTCTATCCATCCATGTCTTCGTTTGCATTTATGGAGTACCCTAGCATGACTCAATCTTGCTCTACTTTTGCTATAAAATGTTCCTAGCAGATTGTTTACGTGTTAATCAATTTTGCCAAGGTTGTTGTAGTTGATCCATGCATGCTATGAGTTTGTTCTTGCCATGTTTAGCTTCTTGATCATGTCTTCTTGCTGGGTGTATGCTTAGTTTGTCATGAAATGCCTTGTGGTGAGTGCATCGAGCTCGCAAACGTGCCTTCGTAACTTTGTTTATGCCATGTCCAGTTTTCTGCTAAGTCTGAATCTGTTAACGAAACTTGCTATGTTTACATGGGTGCCATCATATTTTCTGATCCTTTTTGGCTTATGGTCAGTAAGGGACTTTTGTTATATGCTTTGAGTAAATTCATGCCATGCCTTGCTTTGCTATGTCCTGATCCTGTAGCATGTTGTTATCTTGCTCTAAACATTGCTTCCTGATGTTAATTCCTGACATGTTGTTATTTTCACTAAGTCTGTGAAGCTGATATCTTTTGCATTTTTGTCATGCTTGTTTGAACCTGCTATTGTGTGATTTAGCCGTAGCTTAGCGTTCATCGTTTGTCAAGCATCTTGAGTAGATCACTGCCATGTGCTTTGTTGTTATGTTAGAGTGCAGTAGCTTAGTTTCTTGATGCATTCTAGATGGTATCGTGCTGTTAATCGCAGAATTGTGCCATTCTTGTTTTACTTGCCATTTGCAAACCGTGCATCCGTTTCCGGCGATCTTTATATCGATTTCAACCGAAATAAACTCATCTTTCCAGCGGTGCACTTGGTTTTCCAAGTTGAGGCCTGGTTCAGTCTTTCCCTTCCGAAGCACACATATGCATTGCATATTACATCCCGCATATCATGCCATGTTTTGCATCATGTTGCTTGCGCATTGCACCATGGTTGATTGTGTTTCCCTTGCTTGTGTTCTTGCTTTGGGTAGAGCCGGGAGACGATTTCGTGATCGAGGAACCCGTTGAGTACGCTTACGAGGATCAAGCTTACGCCAACTCGGAGAACTTTGCAGGCAAGATGACCATACCCACGAAATCACTTCTATCTTTGCTTGATAGTTGCTCGCTCTTTTGCTATGCCTATGCCGCGATACCTACCACATGCTTTATCATGCCTCCCATATTGCCATGTCAAACCTCAAACCCACCTTGTCCTAGCAAACCGTTGTTTGGCTATGTTACCGCTTTGCTCAGCCCCTCTTATAGCGTTGCTAGTTGCAGGTGAAGATTGGAGATTGTTCCTTGTTGGAACATGTTTATTGTTGGGATATCATTATTATATCTTGTTTACTTTAATGCATCTATATACTTGGTAAAGGGTGGAAGGCTCGGCCTTATGCCTGGTGTTTTGTTCCACTCTTGCCACCCTAGTTTCCGTCATACCGGTGTTATGTTCCTTGATTTTGCGTTCCTTACGCGGTTGGGTTATAATGGGAACCCCTTGACAGTTCGCCTTGAATAAAACTCCTCCAGCAAGGCCCAACCTTGGTTTTACCATTTGCCACCTAGCCTTTTTTCCCTTGGGTTTCGCGGACTCAAGGGTGTTGGGTAACGTAGCAGAATTTTAAAATTTTCTACGCATCACCAAGATCAATCTATGGAGTCATGTAGCAACGAGGGAGAGAGGAGTGCATCTACATACCCTTGTAGATCGCGCGCGGAAGCGTTCAAGAGAACGGGGTTGATGGAGTCGTACTCGTCGTGATCCAAATCACCGATGACCTAGCGCCGAACGGACGGCACCTCCGCGTTCAACACACGTACGGTTGGGAAGACGTCTCCTCCAACTTGATCCAGCAAGGGGGAAGGAGAGGTTGATGAAGATCCAGCATCACGACAGCGTGGTGGTGGAAGCAACGGTGATCTCGACAGGGCTTCGCCAAGCTCAGGGAGAGGGAGGAGTGTCACGGGAGGGAGAGGGAGGCGCCAGGGGCTAGGGTGCGGCTGCCCTCCCCCCACTATATATAGGACCCCTAGGGGCGCCGGCCCTAGGAGATTGTGTTGGAAATATGCCCTAGAGGCAATAATAAAAGCATTATTATTATATTTCCTTGTTCATGATAATTGTCTTTATTCATGCTATAATTGTGTTATCTGGAAATCGTAATACATGTGTGAATAACAGACACCAACATGTCCCAAGTAAGCCTCTAGTTGACTAGCTCGTTGATCAACAGATAGTCATGGTTTCCTGACTATGGACATTGGATGTCATTGATAACGAGATCACATCATTAGGGGAATGATGTGATGGACAAGACCCAATCCTAAACATAGCACAAGATCGTATAGTTCGTTTGCTAGAGTTTTTCCAATGTCAAGTATCGTTTCCTTAGACCATGAGATCGTGTAACTCCCGGATACCATAGGAGTGCTTTGGGTATACCAAACGTCACAACATAACTGGGTGACTATAAAGGTATACTACGGGTATCTCCGAAAGTGTCTGTTGGGTTGACATGGATCAAGACTGGGATTTGTCACTCCGTATGACGGAGAGGTATCACCGGGCCCACTCGGTAATGCATCATCATAATGAGCTCAAAGTGACCAAGTGTCTGGTCACGGGATCATGCATTACGGTACGAGTAAAGTGACTTGCCGGTAACGAGATTGAACGAGGTATTGGGATACCGACGATCGAATCTCGGGCAAGTAACGTACCGATTGACAAAGGGAATTGTATACGGGGTTGATTGAATCCTCGACATCGTGGTTCATCCGATGAGATCATCGTGGAGCATGTGGGAGCGAACATGGTTATCCAGATCCCGCTGTTGGTTATTGACCGGAGAATCGTCTCGGTCATGTCTGCTTGTCTCCCGAACCCGTAGGGTCTACACACTTAAGGTTCGGTGACACTAGGGTTGTGAAGATATGTATATGCAGTAACCCGAATATTGTTCGGAGTCCCGGATGAGATCCCGGACGTCACGAGGAGTTCCGAAATGGTCCGGAGGTAAAGAATTATATATAGGAAGTGCTGTTTCGGCCATCGGGACAAGTTTCGGGGTTATCGGTATTGTACCGGGACCACCGGAGGGGTCCCGGGGGCCCACCGGGTGGGGACACCTGTCCCGGGGGGCCACATGGGCTGTAGGGGGTGCGCTTTGGCCTAGATGGGCCAAGGGCACCAGCCCCTATAGGCCCATGCGCCTAGGGTTTCCATGGGGGAGGAGTCCCACTAGTGGAAGGCACCCCTAGGTGCCTTGGGGGGGAGGGAAACCTCCCCTTGGCAGCCGCACCTAGGAGATTGGATCTCCTAGGCTGCGCACCACCCCGCCTTGGCCCTCCTATATATAGTGGGGGAGAGGAGGGACTTGACACACCAGCCCCTGGCGCCTCCCTCTCTCCCCGTTACGTCTCTCTCTCGTAGTATAGGCGAAGCCCTACTACTGTGACGCCCTGCATCCACCACCACGCCGTCGTGCTGCTGGATCTTCATCAACCTCTCCTTCCCCCTTGCTGGATCAAGAAGGAGGAGACGTCTCCCGTCCCGTACGTGTGTTGAACGCGGAGGTGCCGTCCGTTCGGCGCTTGGTCATCGGTGATTCGGATCACGTCGTGTTCGACTACATCATCACCGTTCTTTGAACGCTTCCGTGCGCGATCTACAAAGGTATGTAGATGCATCCGATGACTCGTTGCTAGATGAACTCCTAGATGGATCTTGGTGAAACGAGTAGGAAAATTTTTGTTTTCTGCAACGTTCCCCAACAGATTGAATCTCCAAGGGGGGCGGCGGCCAAGGGGGGTGGAGTGCGCCCCAAGCCAAGTGGGGCGCCCCCACCCCTAGGGTTTCCAACCCTAGGCGCAGGGGAGGCCCATGGGGGCGCACCAGCCCACCAGGGGCTGGTTCCCCTCCCACTTCAGCCCATGGGGCCCTCCGGGATAGGTGGCCCCACCCGGTGGACCCCCGGGACCCTTCCGGTGGTCCCGGTAGAATACCGATGACCCCTGAAACCTTCCCGATGGCCGAAACTTGACTTCCTATATATAAATATTCACCTCCGGACCATTCCGAAACTCCTCGTGACGTCCGGGATCTCATCCGGGACTCCAAACAACTTTCGGGTTACCGTATGCTAATATCTCAACAACCCTAGCGTCACCGAACCTTAAGTGTGTAGACCCTACGGGTTCGGGAGACACGCATACATGACCGAGACGACTCTCCGGTCAATAACCAACAGCAGGATCTAGATACCCATGTTGGCTCCCACATGCTCCTCGATGATCTCATCGGATGAACCACGATGTCGAGGATTCAATCAATCCCGTATACAATTCCCTTTGTCAATCGGTACGTTACTTGCCCGAGACTCGATCGTCGGTATCCCTATACCTCGTTCAATCTTGTTACCGGCAAGTCACTTTACTCGTTCCGTAATGCATGATCCCGTGATCAACCACTTGGTCACATTGAGCTCATTATGATGATGCATTACCGAGTGGGCCCAGAGATACCTCTCCGTCATACGGAGTGACAAATCCCAGTCTCGATTCGTGCCAACCCAACAGACACTTTCGGAGATAGTTGTAGTGTACCTTTATAGTCACCCAGTTACGTTGTGACGTTTGGCACACTCAAAGCACTCCTATGGTATCCGGGAGTTGCACAATCTCATGGTCTAAGGAAATGATACTTGACATTCGGAAAAGCTATAGCAAACGAACTACACAATCTTTGAGCTATGCTTAGGATTGGGTCTTGTCCATCACATCATTCTCCTAATGATGTGATCCCGTTATCAATGACATCCAATGTCCATAGTCAGGAAACCATGACTATCTTTTGATCAACGAGCTAGTCAACTAGAGGCTCACTAGGGACGTGTTGTGGTCTATGTATTCACACATGTATTACGATTTCCGGATAACACAATTATAGCATGAACAATAGACAATTATCATGAACAAAGAAATATAATAATAACCATTTTATTATTGCCTCTAGGGCATATTTCCAACAGTCTCCCACTTGCACTAGAGTCAATAGTCTAGTTACATTGTGATGAATCGAACACCCATGTAGTTCTGGTGTTGATCATGTTTTGCTCTAGGGAGAGGTTTAGTCAATGGATCTGTCACATTCAGGTCCGTATGTACTTTACAAATATCTATGTCTCCATTTTGAACACTTTCACGAATGGAGTTGAAGCGACGCTTGATATGCCTGGTCTTCCTGTGAAACCTGGGCTCCTTGGCAAGGGCAATAGCTCCAGTGTTGTCACAGAAGAGAGTCATCGGGCCCGACGCATTGGGTATGACTCCTAGGTCGGTAATGAACTCCTTCACCCAGATTGCCTCTTGTGCTGCCTCCGAGGCTGCCATGTACTCCGCTTCACATGTAGATCCCGCCACAACGCTTTGCGTGCAACTGCACCAGCTTACTGCCCCGCCATTCAAAATATACACGTATCCGGTTTGTGACTTAGAGCCATCCAGATCTGTGTCAAAGCTAGCATCGACGTAACCCTTTACGACGAGCTCTTCGTCACCTCCATAAACGAGAAACATATCCTTAGTCCTCTTCAGGTACTTCAGGATATTCTTGACCGCTGTCCAGTGTTCCATGCCGGGATTACTTTGGTACCTTCCTACCAAACTTACGGCAAGGTTTACATCAGGTCTGGTACACAGCATAGCATACATGATAGACCCTATGGCCGAGACATAGGGGATGACACTCATCTTTTCTCTATCTTCTGCCGTGGTCGGACGTTACTATGTTTCCTTTACAGACGATCAGTAGTGGAGCTTAGTTGGGGCGATCGAGGATCTTATGCATTTGGGGTTGTCTTTATTTTGGTTCCGTAGTCGGACCTTGATTGTATTCTGGATGATGTAATGCTATATTTATGTATTGTGTGAAGTGGCGATTGCAAGCCAACTCTTTATCTCTTTCTTATTCAGTACATGGGATGTGTAAAGATTACCCCTCTTGCGACATGCCTACAATGCGGTTATGCCTCTAAGTCGTGCTCCGACACGTGGGAGATATAGCCGCATCGTGGGTGTTACAATGAGTACTCATAACTCTATTCTAAATCAAGCGTGGGTGTATTGAGGACGGTAATGCTAGGATGTAAGTACGGAAACTGGATTGGAGCGTTGCGACAACATCAACAATCGCATTCCACTCCATGGATTTCTCATTTTCAATGTGCCAACCTCACCCTACTCAATGCAATAATGAAGATGAGGGTTAGCGAATGAGAGGGTAGAGTTGATGACGAGGAACTGTCGTGTATTCACATGTCATGTCTGCTTGAGGTAAACTATGACACCATTAGTGACTTTCACAATCTCAATGCTTCGCCACTTGTTCCTTCATATGTCTGCCAAAGGGGAGCCGTCTTCCATTACATTTCATAACGAAAGAACAACCCAAAGTACAAACAAAAAGCGAAAAAACAGCCAAAAAGAAGAAACATCAGAGAAACCACTAGACCTTAACTCCCCAAACAAGTACCATCAATCAAATGTACAGAAGGCAAATCCAAGGGGGGCAGGCAACATGGTTTCCAACATCTATTAAACTAAAGAAGAACAAAATCCTAGTCACTTTTTGGACATTAAACCATGACCATGAACGTTGGTTACTCTCCTTTTTGGAGTATAGAATACCGATCACATTATAAGTACACCGAAGATAAACACATAGCCATATATAAACTAAATAGTACTCCGTCCATTTCATATTAATTGTTGTTGATTCTATACAAATTTAATATAAAATTATATTAAATCAGCGACGACTAATATGAAATAGAGATACTACATCTTAATCATCATAAACAGATGGATAAGTGCATAATAGCAAGCTCCATTAGGAGACAATGCAGCAACATGAGCAACAAAGTGCCATCACTCGGACTATCTAACCATAGTATCACACGAAGAGATCGCCCAATCTAGGAGCTCGACTGCGGCCCAAACACTAGCCATGACCTTGTCTGTCGTGTAAAGTTCTTGCTCAACTCCTGGGATGATCTTCTCGTTGTACTCCCACACACGTGCCAGAACTTCATTGGCTTCTTTACGTAGCAATTCTGACTCGCGGATGAAATCCTCTCTAGTGGCCGATTCAAGATCTAGAATTCTTCTGCTGTGCTGTCGGGGGGGTGCAGAGAAGGGCCGAGAGCGCGCTGCCGGAGACACAACGCCGGGTGCCGGCGGCGAAGTCCGGAGAGCAGCGGCGGCCGAGGACCACATCCTTGTAGTCAGGTAGCGCAGCGCCATGAGGTGAGGTGCCCGAGGTTGATCGTTTGGGTTGGTGGCGGCTAGGGTTTGATTCCTCTATCTCGACGATTCTTCCTACTCCCCCCCCCTCGCCCCCCCCCCCACGGCTTTGTATGATCTTGTCTTTCTATTATAGTTAAACCCCACTAAATAGTGGTTATTTATATTTACGTGTCATACTCCTCTTTTTTCTAACACAGTCTATGAGTACCTCCGAGAGACTAAGCCGGCATATCATCTTGAGATTTACGAAGTCACTGTAGACGCCTCGTCGTCGACAGGAACGCCTCCTTCCACAGGCGCATCGCCGAAAATCCTGAAATAAATTCATAAATAATGCGAGTATCAGGACTTGAACCCTAGTGAAGTAGGATACCCAAGCAGTTTGTCCACATGCCTCCATGTTTTTTAGGAGACTTGTTGCACCACCGTGCCCTAGAGTGTGGTTGCCTCTTCGGCAAGCTTCTTCGCATCATTTTGCAAACTTACCCCACAAACAAAAGAAACACGCACATAACAAATCATATCAGCGAGAGATGATATTAAATCATTTTTCTTGAAGCAAAGCTTTGTTGCGGATTTTCCAAATTGCCGCGTAAAAGTCAACAACCCGCAAAAAAATGGGGTAAAACAACCAGGCCTATCATACTCATACATCGTCATGGTACTGCGTATAGCACTCCACATATAAGAGGATGTCGAGCAAGCAAAGAAAAGATGATGAATAATCTCATCCTTGTCACATAATCTACTTCCCCCACTCCAAATAAGTTATATGATTGTTCTAAATGCTTTTCTAAGTCTGTCCAAGTCTATAGGAAAATCAACTGAGATTTACGATATCAAAATATTTACCGTGGAATAGTATTTCTTAATGAGTCTAATTGTCGGAGTAAACGACCACGGGTAGCCTAGCCGGCTCCCCCTGGCCCTTCTGAAAAAATTACGAGCCGACCCTGCCCTCAAGAATCCAAGACGTGGGGCCGCCTTCCCCTTGCCGGCTGTCTCCCAGGCCGACTATCAGAAGGCGGCCCGGCTTTAGCCCTCATGAAGAAAGTCGCGGGAGGGCCGGCTCCAAGAAGCCGGCCGCGAGAAGCCGACTCCCACAAAGCGGTCAAGATCGTACCCTCGAAGTCTGCATCCACATAACGGCGATGTGGCGGGGCGTGGCTACAGTAAAGCCTGCCACCCCCGAATCCCGGAGCATGCCTGGCACAGTGCGCCGTACGGGGTGGCCATGACCCGTCCGACGCGGCACTATTGCCATGTTGACCCTGATACCACCCATGACGGGCTGTCAGCGCGGCCCACGGGCGGTGGGCCCCTTCAGGCAGAGAGACACCCGAAGGCGGCCAGGCCTCCCCCAGTCGGTCCAAGACAGGGCCGGCTCCCCACAGCCGGCTTGCTTCCTCCCTTGAAGGAGATGCCCCATTAAGGAGACAAGACGAGGTGAGGCTACAGCGATCGCCCGCCGGGCGACGGCACTGTAGCCACGCTTACCTCGGCGAAGCCCTCGTCACCAGGTTTGAGGCAACAGTAACCAGCCACCGACAAGGCCCTTGACAGTGGGGCCTGCCTGTCGACCAAGGAGCCGGCAGCCGGCGGGACCCACCAGCCGGCGGGCCCCAGCAGCCAGCGCAGAAGCCGGCGAGCGTAGACACAGATAGCTAGGGCCCACGCCCAGCCGGATTACCATTGTACCCCCGGGGGTGGGCCTATACAAACCCCCCGGGGCACCCATGCAAAGGATGGATCGGAGCTAGTTTTAGACACCACATAGAGAGGAGAGGAGAGCTAGCCGTGCCCTTCTTCTTCTTCTCGCCAAACAGCTCAAGGAGCATCTTGTAGCCACTCGTTCATCTAGTGATCATGCAGAGACCCTGCAGAGCAGCAGTAGGGGTGTTATCTCCACGGAGAGCCCTGAAGCTGGGTAAGATTCACCGGCGTGCATGTCTTCGCCTCATCCCGCTTCCAGGCACCGGCGACGTCTTACTGGCTCCCACAATGACAAGCCACCCGTTGGCATATGTCGCACCTACCACCCGACATTTGGCGCCCACCGTGGGGCCAGGTGCACCGTCGTCCGGAGACCTGTTCTGGACGGGAACCCTCTTCCTCCCCAGCGAGCGTAGCCAGCCCGGCACGCCACGACGCGCTGCAAGGCATCACCAACGTCTGCGCAGCGAGCGGCCTCGCCGATCTCCTTGACGAGACCCTCATCTCCGACGAGCCCGCCTCTGACGCGGGCACCGACCACCTCGTCAACCTCCTCGGCCAGCTCCACGTCTCCGGCGAGCCTGCTGTGGACTTGGAGTCTGTTGGCTCCACCGATCCGATGCCTGTCGGCTCCAACACGGCCTCGCTCGACGCTTTCCCCACCGACGACGCGATCTACAACGACCCGCTTCCCCGGGCCGATGGCTGCGACGGTGCCACCACCGAGGTGATGGTCATCGGCCACGGCGGCGCTTCTGGCGAGAACGCCCTCGACGCCCCGCATGCGGCGGTCCACGACTTGTCCATCCCCCTCCCGGCCGATGCCGACGCCGAAGCACTGGAGGCTCGCCGCCTCGCCCTCCTCGCGGAGGGCCGGAAGTTGGCTTCCATGAGACGCCTCACTGAGGCCCACCAGCGCGAAGCCGACCGCACCGCCTTTGGCACGCCGCCCCCAGGCGGGCCAAGCCGAGCCGGCGTTGTCAGACAGCGCGGCACTGCCCTCGCCGGCACGCTAGGAGTCGACCGCCTAGTCTACGCCACTCCACTTGAGAAACTGCGCGCCGCCCAGGCGGCCGTAGACGAGCTAGACGGACTGGGGGCCGAAGAACTCCCCCACATGACCAGACGCATCCAGCAACTAATCAATGCAGCCGCGCAGCGGCACGAAGCCGACGCCCGCGCGGAAAGCCCTCCCCCGCACCGAGAGCACGGCGCGATGTCCCGGACGCCGACTGCGGGTAAAACCCGCACGCGACACGAGAAAGAGCCGGCTGCCAGCCGAAGCCGAACCCGGATCTCCATCGAGCAAGACGCAGAAGGTCGTCCTCGGGCCGTGGAGCGGCGGGGCAACCCGCCTCCGCCTCCGCCTCGTGGGGAGAGATATCCCACCCCACCGCCTGTCACGCATCCGACTCTCAGCGGCCGACTAGGTCGCCGCGAAGGAGTCGGCGAGAACGACGCCCGCCATCGGATCGACCGCCTAGCGCGATCCCTGGCGCTAGAAGAGGAAGATGATGTCGGCCCGCCTTGCTTCGGGCCCCGGATCCGTGACGAGCCTTTCCCCAAAGGGTTCTCGCTCCCAAGAGACACGCCCAACCGTGAAGCCGGAAGATTGGTTGATCGACTACTCCACAGCGGTTCACATATCAAACGGCAACAGGCGCGTTGCCGTGAAGTACGTGCCCCTCATGCTGCAAGGCACGGCACGGACCTGGCTCAACAGCCTCAGGCCATACAGCATCAACAGCTGGCTAGACTTCACAGAAGCCTTCGTCCGCAACTTCACCAGCACCTACAAGCGGGCTCCCAAGCCCAGACATCTCTCCTTGTACGTACAAGGCCCCGCCGAATCCACTCGCGACTACCTCACGCGTTGGGCCGAGCTCCGCAACTCTTGTGAAGGGGTGCATGAGGTGCAAGCCATAGAATACTTCATTGCCGGGTGCCGAGAAGGCACCCTCCTCAAGCACAAGCTCCTCTGCGATGAGCCGACTACCCTCGACGAGCTTCTGGTCATAGCGGACAAGTACGCCACCGCCGACTCCTCAATGAAGACTGAACTCCGGGTAGACGCGTCCGGGAAGGTACTCAACCCGGCGCCCAAGACGCCGGCTGGGGACTCCAGCCGACGCCCGTACCAGAACGACCACAAGCGTTAGGGCCCCATGCCGCTCTCCACCAGTTGGCAGGTGGCCACAGTCGAAGACGAGCAGCCCGAAGGGCGGCCCACACCCAAGAAGCAGAGGGGTGGCAGGCCGGCTTGGCAGCCGGCCTTCTCCTACGAGCAAACTCTTGACGCCCCATGCAAGTTCCACAGCGGCGCGAAGCCGTCCAACCACACAACCCGGAAGTGCCACTGTCTCACCCGAATCTCCAAAGGCGAAGGGCTCGCGCCGCCTCCGCCTGCTGGTCCGCCGCCTCCGGCTCCGCAGCTGCCGACCGCTCGGCCAGCAGTCGGAGCTATGCACGATGAGTTCCCCGACGAGCATGCCGCCTATGTCGTCTTTACAAGCCAGCCCAAAGGCCGGCGCAGCAGACGCCGAGAGCACCAGGAAGTCAACGTGGTCGCTACCAACCCCGCCGAGCACATGCACTGGTCAAAAAAGCCTATCAGCTGGAGCCGGGCCGACCACCCAGAGGTGATGCCATCTCCCGGCTCTTATGCGTTGGTTTTGGATGCCACCCTTGCAACGGACAGACGCGCCGCCCGTTTCTCCCGCGTGCTGATAGACGGCGGGAGCAGCATCAACATCCTGTACCATGACACCCTGGAGAAGCTGAACGTCAAGACGAAGCAACTCATGCCTACTCGGACTGTGTTCCATGGCATTGTACCTGGCCTGTCCTGCACCCCCATTGGCAAGATCAAGATTGATGTTCTCTTTGGGGACAAGGATCATTTCCGCCGAGAAGCGATTTGGTTTGAAGTGGTGGACCTGGAGAGCCCCTACCATGCATTGCTTGGCCGTCCTGCCTTGGCCAAGTTCATGGCTGTTCCCCACTATGCTTACCTCAAGATGAAGATGCCGAGCGCCAAGGGCATCATCACCATAGCCAGCGATTACAAGAAATCTTCCGAGTGCGCAGCAGCCAGCAGCCGGCTGGCCGAGTCCCTTGTGGTTGCCGAAGAAAAGAAGATGTTGGACTGAGTCGTGGCCATGGCTGGCAAACGGCCGGCCCTGTCCCCCGATCCCAAGGAGTGTGATGCCCAAGGATCTTTCCAGCCGGCCAAGGAGACGAAGAAGATACCTCTTGACCCCGAGCACCCAGAAAGGTTTGCCGTCATGGGGGCAAACCTAAACAGCAAATAGAAAGGCGAGCTCGCCGATTTCCTCTGTGAGAATCGGGACATCTTTGCATGGTCCCCTAAGGACATACCGGGTGTTCCGAAGGAATTCGCCGAGCACAAGCTACACGTCCGAGAAGGCGCAAAACCAGTCAAACAACCCCTCTGCCGACTGTCGAAGGAGAAAAGAAGGATTGTAGGAGAAGAGATAGCCCGGCTTCTGGCAGCCGGCTTCATTATGGAGGTTTTCTTTCCAGAGTGGCTCGCCAACCCGGTCCTCGTGCTAGAGAAGAACAACAAGTGGCGCATGTGCATAGACTACACGAGCCTCAACAAGGCCTGCCCCAAAGATCCCTTTGCCCTGCCGAGGATTGATCAACTGATAGACTCCACGGCCGGATGCGAGCTGTTGAGTTTCTTGGATGCTTACTCAGGATACCACCAGATAAAGCTAGATTCGACTGACCGCCTGAAGACCGCCTTCATCACGCCATTTGGAGCTTTCTGCTACCTGACTATGACATTCGGCTTAAGAAATGTCGGTGCCACTTTTCAGCGTTGCATGCAGAAGTGCCTCCTCAAGCAGCTCGGCAGAAATGCCCACGTCTACGTAGACGACATTGTGGTGAAGACGGAGAAGCGCGACACCTTGCTGGAAGACCTCAAGGAAACATTTGAGAACCTGCGCCGGTTCTAGATCAAGCTCAACCCCGAGAAATGCGTGTTCAGAGTGCCAGCCGGCCAGCTCCTAGGCTTCCTGGTCTCTGAATGCGGCATCGAATGCAACCCGGTAAAGATCAAGGCCATTGAGAGAATGGCGATTCCCACCAAACTTCGAGATGTCCAGAAGTTCACCGGGTGCTTGGCCTCCCTGAACCGCTTCATCAGCCGGCTCGGAGAGAAAGCTCTCCCCCTCTACCGCCTCATGAAGAAGACCACTCACTTCGAGTGGAACGACCAAGCCGACCAAGCTTTTCATGAGCTGAAGAAGATCCTGGCCACGCCGCCTGTCCTAGCGGCGCCGACTGAGAAAGAGCCCATGCTCCTCTACATTGCTGCAACCAGCCGGGTGGTCAGCACCGTCATCGTAGTCCAGCGCCCAGAAGAGGGCCGAGCCCAGCCGGTCCAGAGGCCGGTGTACTATTTGAGTGAGGTGTTGTCTACCTCGAAGCAGAACTACCCGCACTACCAGAAGATGTGCTATGGCGTGTACTTCGCCGCCAAGAAGCTGAAGCCCTACTTCCAAGAGCACCCCGTCACGGTCGTATGCACCGCCCCGCTTGCTGAGATCATAGGCAGCCGGGATGCATCTGGCCGGGTGGCGAAATGGGCCATCGAGCTGACCCCTACACGATCTTCTACCAGCCTCGCACCGCCATCAAGTCCCAAGCATTGGCCGACTTCCTCGTCGACTGGGCCGAGACCCAGTACCTGCTGCCAGCTCCCGACTCCACTCATTGGCGCATGCACTTCGACGGGTCCAAGATGCACACCGGCTTGGGAGCTGGCGTCATCCTCACCTCTCCCAAAGGCGACAAGCTCAGATACACGCTGCAAATTCACTTTGCCGCCTCCAACAACGTGGCCGAGTACGAGGCGCTCATACACGGGCTCCGGCTTGCCAAAGAGCTCGGCATACGCCGGATCCTATGTTACGGCGAATCGGACTTGGTAGTCCAGCAATCATCCGGCGACTGGGACGCCAAGGACGCAAATATAGCAAGCTACCGCTTCCTCGTTCAGCAGATCAGCGGGTACTTTGAAGGATGCGAGTTCCTCCACGTACCGCGAGCCGACAACGAGCCAGCTGATACCCTGGCTCGAATAGGCTCCACTCGGCAGGCAATACCAAACGGTGTCTCTCTGCAATGCCTCCTCAAGCCGTCTATCAAGCCGTCTCCAGAGTCCGATTCCATCTTCGTGCCGCCTGACCCCGACGCAGCTGGGTCCGGCTTGAAGAACCAAGCAGGTGACCCGGGGACTTCGATAGTCGGCCTGGGGACGTCAGTAGGCGGCTCGGGGACTTCCATAGTTACGCCCGACCCGGGGACTGCCACACCCGGCTCGGGGACTGCGGTAGTCGGCCCGGGGACTGCACCAACACAACAGGCGGCAGCCGACTCCAGCATTTCACCACCCAGCCCGCCCGCCCTGGTCGCAGTAGCCGTGTTGGCAAGAGAAGAAGTCGCAGCTCCATCATGGGCCCAGTCCATCCTCAACTTCCTAATAAACCAAGATCTGCCGGCTGACGAAACAGAGGCAAGACAAGTCCAACGCCGAGCCGGAGCATACACAATCGTCAACAGAGAGCTCGTCAGGCGCAGTGTCACTGGAGTCTTCCAGCGATGTGTCGAGCAAGAGAAGGGCATTGCAATCCTCAGAGACATCCACCAAGGAGAATGCGGCCACCATGCGGCCTCAAGATCACTCGTCGCCAAAGCTTTCCGCCATGGGTTCTTTTGGCCGACTGCTTTGGATGACGCCAAGGAGTTAGTTAAACATTGCAAAGGGTGCCAAGTCTTCAGCTCCAAGCAACACATGCCGGCTTCGGCACTCAAGACCATTCCCCTCACTTGGCCCTTCGCCGTTTGGGGACTGGACATGGTGGGCCCATTCAAGACGGCGCGCGGCGGCATGACACATCTGCTTGTCGCCGTGGACAAATTCACCAAATGGATTGAGGCAAAGCCGATCAAGAAGCTGAATGGGCCGACCGCCGTGACATTCATCGCAGATATAACAACTCGGTACGACGTGCCACACAGCATCATCACCGACAACGGCACGAATTTCGCCAAGGGAGCTTTGGCACGTTTCTGCGCGACATAGGGCATCCGGTTGGACTTAGCGTCCGTTGCCCACCCGCAGTCAAACGGCCAAGTCGAGCGAGCCAACGGCCTCATCCTTTCCGGCATCAAGCCCCGACTGGTCGTACCACTGGAACGTTCGGCCGGCTGTTGGCTCGATGAGCTGTCGGCCTTCCTCTGGAGTCTGTGCACTACCCCAAACAAGTCAACCGGCTTCACTCCTTTCTTCCTCGTGTATGGTGCCGAGGCAGTCATCCCAACTGACATCGAGTTCGACTCACCTTGGGTAACCATGTACACGGAGGCGGAGGCCAAGGAAGCACGAGAAGACGGCGTCGACCTGCTGGAAGAAGGCCGGCTGTTAGCCCTCAGCCGGTCCGCCATCTACCAGCAGGGCTTGCGCCGCTACCACAGCCGGAAGGTCAGACCAAGATCTTTCCAAGAGGGCGACCTCGTGCTCCGGCTGATCCAGCGAACAGCCGGCCAGCACAAGCTCTCGGCCCCTTGGGAAGGCCCCTTTGTCATTAGCAGAGCGCTGGGAAATGACTCGTACTACCTGATCGACGCACAGAAGCCGAAGGTATGAAAGAGAGACGACTCCGGCAAGGAGTCGGAACGACCATGGAACGCAACCTCCTCCGAAGATTTTACAGTTGAAATGCAGTATGTATCACGCTAACTTTTGTACTAAGTACGAGACAATAGGCCCCCCGAGGAGAGCTTGGGGACTGCCATCTTTTATCTATGAATGACGAGTATCATGCTTATGATCATGTCATTACATTCACTTTTTTCGTCCGGCACCGGGTTCGACTAGTCGGCCCGGGGACTGGCCGCCTTGAGTTATATTAGAAGTCCTACCCGCGGTCAGACAAGTAGTGTGCCGGCACCCAAGTCTTCTCTTGCCAAAAGTCGCAGTTCGAAAAACCGGCTGTCCGGCTAGCAAGAGTTAAAGGCAGGAAAGGACGCCCACATGAAAAACGGCTAGGGACTAACGGACTAATATAACAAAAGCCGGTTTTTCTCCCACCACCGACCGACTACCAGAGTAGTCGGCCGGCCGGCTTCCATTCACCTCGCTTCAATCTAAGAAAGCTCGAGTACTTGCCTTCCCAAAAAAAAATATAGCCAAGTTCTTCCCTAGCCACAGGCTGCAGAGCAGCTGCCGGTTGGGAAGGCAGCAGCCAGGGGAAGGCGGCAAAGGAAACAGCCTAAGGATAAAAAGCATACGCGAATGGAAGCCAAACACACACACGATCATATTTACACAAAAGACTTTCGAAAGGCCAGCATTCAACATAGTTTGAATACACCCCCAGTGGGTGGAACTACACAAGTTTAATAAAAATTGTTCAAAGAGTAACAAGCAGGAAAAGCAAGGACGGCAGATTAAGCCAAGGGAACGACTGGTGAGTCGAGCAGGTCGGTAGAGACGGCAGTGCTGGCTGGAGGAGTGGCCGGCTGGCGAGCCTCGGCATGATCACCACCTCCTGCAGAGGGCGCGCTAGCACGCGCCTCGTTGCTGGAGACACGGTCAAGCTGAGGCTGGCTGGCCGCTTCACCGGCCGGCTCGACGTCTTCGCCTTCCTCTCCTTCGTCGTCTTCACCTTCATCGCTGGAAGCGATCTCCTCCGACGAGTCCTCACCCTCTGCCGGGTCCAGCCCGAATCATTCCTCCGGCTAGGAAACGCCGTCGTCATTTATCTCAGGAGCAAAGGCGCTGATCTCAGTGCACTCGGCGATCGTCGAGGCACGCTGAGCGATAGCCGGCCGCACCTCCTCCATCTCCTCGTCGGCTTCCAGCCGCCAGGTGCGCAGCTGGTCCAGGTTCAGCCCGGGATACCAGGCTCGGACGAACTCCAGCGCCCGCCCAGCTCCAAGCCGGGCTGCCGATGCCTTCCAGGCCTCAAAGCGGCCAACCGCAACCTCCAGCCAGTCGGCAGTCTAACTCGGGGTGCGGGGAATCGCTTCGTCTGGCCAAAAGGGCGGCCAACACCTGCGCCCCGGCGCGCTGGAGGCGGCGGAGCATGCGGTGAGCCGGCTGCAGCCGGGCTTGGACCGCCAAGAGTTGCTCCTCAAGCGTCCGGCTCGCGTCCGGCGCGATTTCAGCCCCGCCTGCCGGCACGCCTCACGGTGGGCCTCGATGGGCTGGGTGGCAAGACGGAGTAGCCGGGGGGAAGTAGTCTGCATAAAGAACAAAAAGCAGCACAAGTCAGAACACAAATCAGGGGGCAAGGGGAAAGCAAGGAGTGAGGAAGGCGGCTTACCATCGATCAGATCCTCAACCCGGCCGTAGCCCTCGCTCAGCGCTTGTTTTGCCTCAGCCCAGCCCGCCGCTTTGGTCTCGAACTCAGCTTTGAGGGCGTCCTCGCTGTCTTGCGCCTTCTTCAGGGCCGCCTTGTGGCTCTCCTCCTGGTCGGCCAACTTCTTGGCCAGGCGGTCACGCTCCAGGACTAAGGCGTTGCACTCAGCTTCCTTGGCGCGAAGGGCGGTCTGGGCCCCGCTGAGCTGCTCCCTCAAGTCGGCATTGGCTCCTGCAAGCATGAAGACAAAGGAAAAATCAATAAGGAAGAAGTCGTCAGGGAAGATCCGACCCGACTGCTCAGCAGTCGGCCCGAATCTCGGGGACTACACCCAGTGGGTGCGCTGACGCGCCCCCACAGGAGATGAACGAGACAAAGCACGCACTCCGGCTGTTGGTCAGGTCCTCGGTTTTCTGGCCCAGCTCCTGAGCCTGGGAGTTGAAGGCAGCAGCGCGGAGGTTATGGTATTCCTGGAAGATCAGACAGGATGCAAGAATAAGATAGCTGTCAGGACCTAGTAAGTTCCAAGCCGCCTGCTCAGCAGCCGACTCGGAACTCGGGGACTACACCCAGTGGGTGCGCTGACGCGCCCCCACGGAAGAAATCAAAAAAGCAAAACAACTAAGGCCAGAAGGCTCACCCGGATGACGGCCCGCGTCGTGAGGAACTCTTGGGTATATCGCTGCAGCGAAGCAGCCTGGGCTTGAAGCCAGTTCCGGACCTCCTGGGCCGCCGTGTTCAGCTCGGCCGTCCCCCCGCTGGGCGTCCACTCGGACGTGCTGGCGATGGCCGCCTCCAGGGCCTCCGCCGTCCGGCTGGCGCCCGCAGCTCTGTGCGGCTCCGGCGCAGAGGTAGCTCCCCCTGCGCGCCGGTGAAATGCCGGCTGCACCTCGAGGCCGGCCCCTGCCTCCGGCTCGCCCCCGGCCGGCTGCTCTGGCGCCGTGGCTGGTTGGCCGCTTTGGCCCGCTCCAGTCGGCGCCGTCTGTGGCGCCTCCTCCACGAAGACCATGTGGTCCTCCCTCCTCTCCATCACCGGTGGGTCTCGGTCGACCTCCTCCGACGGGGGCACGGGGATGTCGGGGGCCATGGCGCGGAGGGGAACGACGAGCTGCGGAGGCTGGTTGCGCGAGGCCTCCGCCTCCTTCTCCGCGGCCGCCGCCTCCGCCCGGGCCTTGGCCGCTGCGTCGGCCTGCTCCTTCGCTGCCTGGGCGGTCCTTCTCTCCGCCGCCTCCCGCTCCTCCCGCGCCTCCCGTGCGTTCTGCTCCGTGGCCTCCATGAGGTCGGCGCGGGGACCCACGCGGCGGGAGCCTGAGGACCCTCCAGTCGGCCCGACTACGGAGCCGCCAGGACCTCGCTCGAGGGAAAGTGGTGCCCTGCCCAGCGAGCAAAGAAAAGTTTAGAAGAGCCTCAATCGAAGAGGACAACAAAAAATACAAGACGTTTGACGCTTACGCCGAGATCGCCTGCGGCTGTTTCACCGCCTTGCGGAAACGGGCCGCCTTAACGGCCGCCTCATCCCGCTTGGTCGCCGCCGTGGAACCCTTGGATTTCTTCGGCCGGCTTCCGAAGTAGGTCGACGCGGCCCGGCGTTTCTGCGTGCCGCCACGGGCAGCCGGTGCGGCAGACGGGCCCGCGCCTTGATGATCAAGCACCGGCTGGCGGTGCGGAACGACTTCGACCTCGTCATCGTCCGCCCAGTCCTCGAGGCCGGCCCCGAGCCCCGCGCCGCCTGCCTCGTCGCCTTCCCCCATGAAGGCATCTTCCATGGCGGCCGCTCCCAGGTCTGGATCATCGACGTCGTCCACCGTGCGGTCGGGGAGGAGCTGGCGCTCTACCCCTGCGGCCCCGGCCGTCGGCGAAAGAAGAGGGTTCTGCTGAGGACAAACCAATTGATCAGTAGTCGGCCATCATGAGGCCGGCTACAAAAAGGAAGAAAAGAAGAAAAACTTACAGCAGGCGAAGGGTTGGCGCGAGAATACGGCCCCTTGCCGTATCGCCAATCCTCGGCGAGCTTGCAGTTGGAGATGTAGTTCACCATGTAAGACACCTCGACATGAGGCATCTCCTTGGTGCTCAGCCGGCACGGGTCGAAGCGGCCGCTCATCTGACAAATCATGTGAGGCCGGCCTTGGAGTGGAAGTACTCGGCGCTCCATGAAGGCGGCCACCAGGTCGGCTCCGGTCAGGCCCTCCGACTGGATCATCACCCAGAGCCGGGCGACGGCTGCGTTCCCGGCCTGAGACAACGACCTGGCCCGGTAGCTCCACGAGGGTTGCCTCCCAGCCGGCGGGCCGGCTACGTAAGCCGGCAGGTTGACGAAGTCGCCTTGTTGGGCGACGTTCTTCACGTAAAAAAAGGACTTCTGCCAGAGTTTCACCGACTGGATCAGCGGGATGGGCAGGAACGGATTGTTCTCGCCCGTCCGCCTCATGGCAATGAAGGCTCCGCAAGGGGCGGGCACGCCCGCGACAACGGTGCCGAGCTTGCACTGGAAGAATTCTCCCCAGAGCTCGAGAGTGGGGGGAACCCCAAGAAAGCCCTCGCACAGGGTGACGAAAGCCGACAGCAGCATCACCGCGTTGGGTGTGAGGTGATGCGGCTGGAGGTGGTAAAACTCAAGAAAAGCGCGAAGGAATCCGCTCGCCGGGAGGCCGAAGCCGCGCAGGCAGTGTGAGCGGAAGATTACCCGCTCGCCCTCCTCCGGTGCCGGCAAAATCCCCCTCGCCAGCGCATGACGAACCCGCACGTAGTTCTCGCCCGGCAGACACCGCGTCCGGCGGAGGAACTCAACGTGGTCCTCGTGGACGTTGGAGCCGTCCCACGAGCTCGACAACGCCATGGGAGCGACGTGGCGAGGAACAAGGCAATGCGACGGCGGAGACGCGCACGACCCCGCTACGGCGGGACCGAAGGAACCGAGAGGCCCGACGGCGGAGCGGCGCGGCAATGGGTCGCTGCGGCGGCGGAAGGAAGGAGAAGGAAGGTGAGAAAGGGTGGAGCGAGGGAGAGCGTGCGAGCCTCTGCCGCTCCCTCTCCTCCCCCTACTTATAGACCCGTGCGGCGGAGCCGAGGAGGCGTGGTGTGGGGGAACATGGGATCAACTGCGCCCACTCCCCCACGTCCCGTGATTATTGCGCCCTGATGACGAAATGAAACCGCCGCGGGAAGGCGAGCAGTCCGTTGTGGGCCGCAGAAGATCCGCGCTTGGGCCGAGGCCTAGAAGTGGCGGGCCTGGGCCTGCGGCGGCGTCCCATCGCGCGCGTGCGTTGGCAGGCTTTCCTTGCCACGTGGTCCGCGGGGTAGCGCGCGGTCAGCTCGCAGGCCGACCCACGTTCCCGCCTGCAAGATACGGAGCTTTCCGAAGACGGCGCGCATAAGCAAAGCCGGCTCCTCAGGATAGGAAGCTGACCAAGCTTCTCGTCCCTTTGTCAGCCTCGAAGCTCGATCATCTTCGGGGACTACTGTCGGAGTAAACGACCACGGGTAGCCTAGCCAGCTCCCCCTGGCCCTTCTGAAAAAATTACGAGTCGATCCGGCCCTCAAGAATCCAAGACGTGGGGCCGCCTTCCCTTTGCCGGCTGTCTCCCAGGCCGACTATCGGAATACGGCCCGGCTTTAGCCCTCATGAAGAAAGCCGCGGGAGGGCCGGCTCCAAGAAGCCGGCCGCGAGAAGCCGACTCCCACAAAGCGGTCAAGATCGTACCCTCGAAGTCTGCATCCACATAACGGCGATGTGACGGGGCGTGGCTACAGTAAAGCCTGCCACCCCCGAATCCCGGAGCACGCCTGGCACAGTGCGCCGTACGGGGTGGCCATGACCCGTCCGGCGCGGCACTGTTGCCATGTTGACCCTGATGCCACCCACGACGGGCTGTCAGCGCGGCCCACGGGCGGTGGGCCCCTTCAGGCAGAGAGACACCCGAAGGCGGCCAGGCCTCCCCCAGTCGGTCCAAGACAGGGTCGGCTCCCCACAGCCGGCTTGCTTCCTCCCTCGAAGGAGACGCCCCATTAAGGAGACAAGACGAGGTGAGGCTACAGCGATCGCCCGCCGGGCGGCGGCACTGTAGTCACGCTTACCTCGGTGAAGCCCTCGTCACCAGGTTTGAGGCAACAGTAACCAGCCACCGACAAGGCCCTTGACAGTGGGGCCTGCCTGTCGACCAAGGAGCTGGCAGCCGGCGGGACCCACCAGTCGGCGGGCCCCAGCAGCCGGCGCAGAAGCCGGCGAGCGTAGACACAGACGGCTAGGGCCCACGTCCAGCCGGATTACCATTGTACCCCGGGGGTGGGCCTATATAAACCCCCCGGGGCACCCATGCAAAGGAGAGGAGAGCTAGCCGTGCCCTTCTTCTTCTTCTCGCCAAACAACTCAAGGAGCATCTTGTAGCCACTCGTTCATCTAGTGATCATGCGGAGACCCCGCAGAGGAGCAGTAGGGGTGTTATCTCCACGAAGAGCCTTGAAGCTGGGTAAGATTCGCCGGCGTGCATGTCTTCGCCTCATCCCGCTTCCAGGCACCGGCGACGTCTTACTGGATCCCACAATGATAAGCCACCCGTTGGCATATGTCGCACCTACCACCCGACACTAATGAAACATTTTTTCATTGTAGATGTTGACATTTTTTCATACATATTTGGTCAAACTTAATTAAGTTTGACTTAGAATAATGAACCTTAAAAACTCAATTATTTCGAGGAGAGAGTACAAAAGTAATGAACATGTTTGGTTGGCATTGTAGAAAATCATCCATAACCAAACTTTAATCTTTGTAAGATTTTAGCTTTTCCGAGGGACTTGAATGATCTGCAGAAAACAAGTGAATGGCTAATAACTATCACAATTAGGATGACCCTTACCAAAAAAATACCACTTTTTAGAACCATGACAAAAAAGAACTACCAATTGTGATGAATTGCCACGAGAGTGGTAGTATATTTTTAAGGTTCGCCTTAATTGTGATAGTTTTTAGCTATTTATTCGTAGAAAACAAATGGTTTACACAGTTTCGCCATTCATGCTTCGCCGCGTGGTGTGTGCATGTAGTATTGTTCGCCTGTGTTGTATAGTACTCCGTCCGATCCATAGTTAGTTTCGTAGTTTTGAATTAAGTTAGGTCGACCTTAGTCCAAAAGGGGAAAACTTATTTCTGAAATGGAGGCGAAAGAATTGCCTCATCAATTAGTTAAGAAGAAGAGAATTGTTGAGCTAATTAACAGAAAACCATTCAAAAACAGATCAGTGAAAATTATTTGGATCGAAGGAAGTATAGTAGTACTAGTACTCCCTTCATTCCACAATATAGTGCCCGCGCTTTTCAAGATTTAACTTTGACCGTAAATTTAACCATCAAGCTGATTGCGGTGGGAGCAAAAGTTATACCACTGAATTCGTATTTTCGAGATGAATCGGTAATATAATTTTTGATCCCATCGTAGTCGGTCTCGTTGGTTAAATTTACGGTCAAAGTCGAATCTCGGAAAACACGGACGCATTACATTGTGGAATGGAGGAAGTATTTGCCTTTGCCTGAATGTACTGGCCCGCCACAAAGTTTGAAGCAAAGCTGCATGTTTGAAGAACGAGCACGAGCACGAGCACGACCAAGGCTACGACTTGGGCAAATGCCAGTCATGCAGTAGGGACACGCCGACGGTCAATGGCCACGGCCCCTCTAATGATGCACACACGACCCGTGCAGCCTCGTGTGGTCAGAGAGCAGAAAACCGCAGAATCTTTGGATCCGCACCTGCACCAAACAGACCGGCGACCTCCCTCTCCCGCCAAAACCACCCCCGTCTCCTCCCTCCTTTTCTCCACGCGAGACCGTCTCCTTTCTCCTTTGCGCTGCTCAGTGCTCACCCCGCAGAACCGCCTCTGCTCTCCATGACAACTCTGCCCCACGTCGCCACCGAAAGGCCCCGGCCACGCCGTGGTACCTCTGGCAGGCCTGTGCAGACCATTAAGAACGCCCTAATCCATGTCGCTAAGCGCACTAGGCCCTAGCTTTTGGAAGGGCTGGCTCGCCTCGGCGACGCCGACGGCAGTTGATCGTTACGAGACAAACAGTGGATTAGATTAGGCCACTTTGATTAGACAATGAGATAGCCGCTCTAACCGAGGGACTAGTCCTCTATTTTGTTGCCACCAGAGCTTGACTCACCAGTGAGGCAGTGACCACTTCATTCGTTGCAAGTACAGCACACGCACTCGCCACTCCAGCTGACCACGGGCTTGGCGAGCGGGCTGAGGGCGGAGGCCGAGATGGCGACCGACGGCGTGTCGAGGCTGAGCGTGGGGGTGAGCGTCATGGTGGCCCTCAGCCTGGCCGTCTTCCTCACCATCGTCATCCTCCTCCTCGCCGACCTCTTCTGCTCCCACCTCCGCCGCCGCCGCCTCCGCGCGGACGCCATGGAGGCGCCGCCGCACAAGTGGCCGAAGCACGGCCATGGGGGCGCGGGGTCCTCATCCCCGCCGCACATTACTGGCACGGCCGACGACGCGTCCGTGGCCACCACGGCCACCACCACGGCGCGCGAGGCGCTCACCAGCACCCCGCCCTTCTACTACGCGCACGGCGTCATGTGCGCGCCCACCCGCAAGGACCTGCTCCTCGCCATCCCCAGGCTGGAGGCCGCCGTGTGGCGGTGGTCGCCCGCGCGCCGCTCCTCGCCGTCGCCCTCGCCGCCGCGGTCCGACGAGCCCACGGCCCGCGGCTCCTCCTCCTCCTCCGCGCACAGCGACGGCCTCATGTACATCTCCAACCCGGTGTACGAGCGGGGCGCCGCCGCCGGGCACGAGCACGACACGCCGTTCGAGACGCCGGACGCCTCGCCGTCGCGGTGCGGGATCACGGAGGAAGGGCAGGAGGATGGGGCGTTCTCGCCGCCGCTGCCCATGATGAGGAAGCTGCCGCCGCTGGGCGTGCTGGCGTGCCCTCCGCCTGCGGTCTTCGACGGCCGGCCGCCGGTGACGCTGTGGCCCGGCACGGTCGCCGACGCCAACCGGGCCTCCTCGTCGTCGTCCAACTTCACCGCGCGCTTCTTCTCCTCGTAGATCTTGATCCGGTTCACTGTTTTTGCTCTGGCTCCTCAGACCTCAGTTGTATGGCTCGTCGGATTTGCTAGTTCTTGCACTTGTTTTCCTAGGAGAGTGTAGGTGTAACCCACATGATCTGTGGCTGGATGATGCATCAGTTTCTGGTTGCAAAACCAAACTCTGTTCCATGTTTCTCTGCTCTCACTCTAGGCCAAAATGCTGAAAAATCAAGCGCTCTTTCTTTTTCTTGGCAAAGGAAACCAAGTCCTGAATCAGAGCATCGAGTTGCGAAACGAGGCTTTGATGATTCCAATGATCAGTGCTCATATTTCTTCCTTTTTTCTTGGGTAAAGAAAGATAACATGACTCGACTCTCCAATGCACTGATATACATGAAGATTAAGCTCAACTGAAGAATGGAGTACTGCTCCCTCCGTTCCAAATTACTCGTCGTAGAAATGGATCTATCTAGAACTAAAATACATCTAAATACATCCATTTCTGCGACGAGTAATTCGGAACGGAGGGAGTAGTATTTAGCGAGCGTTCTCAGTTTTGCACTCTTCTTCAGAGTTCAATAGTAGCTTTTGTTCTGAGCTCCTGTGAGAGAGTGAGAGTCTGAGGACTAATACAGTAGGGATCCAGCCGTTGTGGTGTTCGAGCTCGACCAGAGTGGGTGTTGCTTTGTCAGCGGGGTTTGGTATCCAATCCAGCGGAGTTTTGGGTTTGGTATCCAATCCAGCGGAGTAAAACTGTTCCCTGACCGGGGGCAGTGTAAGCTTTAGATCATTTAGAGCCAGACTTAGCAAATCTAACCCCTTAATCGTACATGGACGCGTCCGGTTTAGTGACCGGTGTTGGAAATATGCCCTAAAGGCAATAATAAAAGGATTATTATTATATTTCCTTCTTCATGATAATTGTCTTTTATTCATGCTATAATTGTGTTATCCGAAAATCGTAATACATGTGTGAATACATAGACACCAACATGTCCCTAGTAAGCCTCTAGTTGACTATCTCGTTGATCAATAGATAGTCATGGTTTCCTGACTATGGACATTGGATGTCATTGATAACGAGATCACATCATTAAGAGAATGATGTGATGGACAAGACCCAATCATAAACTTAGCACAAGATCGTATAGTTCGTTTGCTAGAGTTTTTCCAATGTCAAGTATCTTTTCCTTAGACCATGAGATCGTGTAACTCCCGGATGCCGTAGGAGTGCTTTGGGTGTACCAAACGTCACAACATAACTGGGTGACTATAAAGGTATACTACGGGTATCTCCGAAAGTGTCTATTGGGTTGACACGGATCAAGACTGGGATTTGTCACTCCGTATAACGGAGAGGTATCTCTGGGCCCACTCGGTAATGCATCATCATAATGAGCTCAAAGTGACCAAGTGTCTGGTCACGGGATCATGCATTACGGTACGAGTAAAGTGACTTGCCGGTAACGAGATTGAACGAGGTATTGGGATACCGACGATCGAATCTCGGGCAAGTAACGTACCGATTGACAAAGGGAATTGTATACGGGGTTGCTTGAATCCTCGACATCGTGGTTCATCCGATGAGATCATCGAGGAGCATGTGGGAGCCAACATGGGTATCCAGATCCCGCTGTTGGTTATTGACCGGAGAGCCATCTCGGTCATGTCTACATGTCTCCCGAACCCGTAGGGTCTACACACTTAAGGTTCGGTGACGCTAGGGTTGTAGAGATATAATATGCAGTAATCCGAAAGTTGTTCGGAGTCCCGGATGAGATCCCGGACGTCACGAGGAGTTCCGTAATGGTCCGGAGGTGAAGAATTATATATAGGAAGTGCAGTTTCGGCCATCGGGAGAGTTTCGGGGGTCACCGGTATTGTACCGGGACCACCGGAAGGGTCCCGGGGGTCCACCGGGTGGGGCCACCCATCCCGGAGGGCCCCATGGGCCAAAGTGGGGAGGGGAACCAGCCCATAGTGGGCTGGTGCGCCCCCCTTGGCCCACCCCATGCACCTAGGGTTGGGAACCCTAGGGTGGGGGGGCGCCCCACCTGGCTTGGGGGGCACTCCACCCCTTGGCCGCCGCTCCCCTAGGAGATCCCATCTCCTAGGGCCGGCGCACCCCCTAGGGGGCCTATATAAAGGGGGGGAGGGGGCAGCCGCACCCTTGAGTCTTGGCGCCTCCCTCTCCCCTGCTACACCTCTCCCTCTCGTAGTAGAACGGCGAAGCCCTGCTGCGGTGACCCCTGCATCCACCACCACGCCGTCGTGCTGCTGGATCTTCATCAACCTCTCCTCCCCCCTTGCTGGATCAAGAAGGAGGAGACGTCACGCTGACCGTACGTGTGTTGAACACGGAGGTGCCGTCCGTTCGGCGCTAGGATCTCCGGTGATTTGGATCACGTCGAGTACGACTTCCTCATCCCCGTTCTTTGAACGCTTCCTCGCGTGATCTACAAAGGTATGTAGATGCAATCCGATCACTCGTTGCTAGATGAACTCATAGATGGATCTTGGTGAAACCGTAGGAAATTTTTTGTTTTCTGCAACGTTCCCCAACAACTGGATGTGTGCATTTTAAGCCTTTATTATTTATTTGTCCATGCAGTCATACTCCTCATTTTCTTCCAAGTATGTCCTGTCACTTGCACGTGATTGGTTGAGATGAAGAGAGAGAACAGAAATAATGAATAAAGAATAGGGGTGGACCGCGTCCTATGTGGCGGACTGACCGGGCACGTTCACGAGCCTCATATCATTCCTACATTTGTCCTCAATATGACGGTCCGTAGATAGCCCGGACGTGTAGGGATGATATGAGGGATCTGATCGGGTCACCTTTCCCTTTCTTTCTTCTGATCGGATGTGTCTGCGGACGTTTGAGGAGAATTTAAGGATACCTATTGTAGATGCTCTTACTCTCTGTAACACTCCTCGAAATAATCCATTTGTGAAAAAGACAAGTTAATTCTCAAGTTTTGACCGCCGCCACGAGAGGTCCTCTGAAAACCTAGTATGTGCCTCCACCATAGATCGGGTCCCCCTCCTCTGGCCAGACTCGTCGGCGTCAGGAGGGGTGGGGAACCTGATCTATGAGTAGAGTTCTTAATATTAGTAGTGTTTTCATTAGATTAGATTGGTTTTTGGGTTTTGGTGGCCATCTTATTCATCGGAGATGACATCGTATACAGTAAGCAATCTTCGGCCCTTCGTTCGACGATGAGATCTCCTTCTCGGCGTCAATGGTGGTGTTGAAAGATTAAGGGCCAGTTCTTTTGGGCAATTCTTTCAGAATTGACCCCCTCCTCAGTTTCTCACAGAATTGCCACTCCTTTTTTTTACAATTCCTAGCTAGTTAAGGTCTAATTAACTAGGAATTCTAAAAAAAGATAGAGTGACAATTATGGGAGAAGCTGGGGAGGGGGTCAATTCTGGGAGAATTGCCCAAAAGAACTGGCCCTAAATTTGTCTAGGTATGGTCCTTCAAATCTTGCTGTGTCAGATCGATTTGGAAATTTTTCTCATGGTCGCATGAGAAGGATTGTTCTCACAATATCTGTCCCGACTGCTACGTCCTCAACAATGATTATTTGTACTCTCGGCTCCCAGCGACGTTCGACCTGACATGTTACGAATCCATCGGGAAGGCTAGGACGAGGCAAAGCAAAGCTAGCATCGGAGTTTTGTGCAAGGAGCCGAGCCATCACGTGAAGGCCAAATAATTTTTGGTTTGACTGCTGGTAGTACACAGAGGTTTTGTTTGTGTACTTGGGGCATTGTGTGGACAGCTAGGGTATTTTTTCATATAGTCGGTCATATGAAGAACCATGGCGCCAACGGGTACTAGGTTTGAGGTGGAGAAGTTCACGGAACTGAAAACCTTGGATTATGGCAGACAAGGATGAAAAATTTGTTGGTACAACAGAGATTCTTGAAAGCGTTGCGGGAAGTCATGTCAGCTAAGATGGAAGTATCATGTGATGGATGAGAATTCGCGGAAGACGATTTGGGAGCCTTGAATGTGTCATACAGTTGAATGAGTTCGGCTGGGTCGGACTAGACAGTCTGACGGATCGACGTGAGTCGGTTGGTACAGAAGACGAAGGTGGGATCGGTGACGACGACATAGGAGCGTGATGCTGATGGTGACCGACTTCTGGGCGTGGAAACACGTGACGCAGGCCCGAGGGCTTGTGTGGCTTCGACAAGACTATGGCGCAGGGTCGATTCAAGACGGTGCACATGAGAGCTTGGAGTCGATGAGGCGCGGAGTGGCAAGTACAACCACCATGGAGTCATGTTGAAGGTGGAGCTGGATTGAGGGGCTACGAAGTAAGGATTCAGGGAATCGAAGCCTATTCAGCAAGGGGAAAAAACGAGTGACATGCAGTTTGGATTGGAGCCCAGTGGTCTGATGGAAGCATGAAGCTCGTCATCGGTCGGTGATGATCGGTGGTACTCTGCTGTGGGGGTTGAGTGGTGTGGGTTTGCAACCCTTGAGACTCGACCGAGACAGCGGAGGCTCGACACGGTAATAGTGGCGAGGCGTGCAGTACGCACATGACATGGAGACGAGCCAGGGCTCTGGTGGTCATACATGTGGTGAGACAACTGTGAATTTGACTCGGGATGACTACAAGCAACGGTGAAATTCCTTCAAGTTTCAGACAGGCGGTCAAGAAAGGAGCGGTGATGTTGAGTTCAGGTAACTCTTATGTGACACCCAATATGTGAGTTGTTCATTTTCACGCAGATCAGTGATTAGTGTGTGATGACATGAACAGGTACTCTGGAAGTTGGGAGCACAAACTAGAGTAATGACGAACTTAATTTTGCTCGAGTGTTGACTATGATCAAGAAAAGAAGGGACTACAAGTTGCAGGTGGAGTCCCATGAAGTCTTTGGAGTAGCAGCGATACTCATGGGATAAACTCAAGTTCAATGTACACGGAAATTTGATACATTGGCAAATTCAAGGTGGTGGAGAATATTCGCCAAGGTGAAGTTTGTTAGAGTTGTGTCGAATATGGTGTACAAAGTAGGTTATAGTTGGACTTGTAGTTGTATTGTGTTTAGATAGGATATGGAGTCGTGTTCAAGTAGGACACTTGTATCTTAGGCCTCTCATATATAGTGGGGGTAGACACACAATGTAACCTATGCCAACATAATAGCACTGGAACGCAGGGGAAGCCGGCGGCATGTGCCGGTGTCCAGGGCGACCGGGTGCGGTATTGTGACGGTGTCACGGGGAGGAGCCCCCGTAGTCAGGCCCCGGGATGTAGCCATATCGGTGAACCTCGTTAACAAATCTCGGTGTCGTGCTTGTGTGATTGCTTGGTCCTCGAATGATCGACGGTATGCCTCGGATTTATTCTAACAATATTTCCTTTTTTTTCATGGAGTAGTATTTAGTGAGCGTTCTCAGTTTTTCACTGCTCTTCTTCAGAGCTCAATAGTACTATCTTTTGTTCTGAGCTGGTGTCAGAGAGAGTCTCGAGGACTGATACAGTAGGGGGGCGTTGTGGCGCTCGAGCTCGGCCAGTGTGGCTGTTGCTTCGTCAGCGGGGTTTGGTATCCAATCCAGCGGCGTAAAACTGTTCCCTGACCAGGGGCAGTGGTAGCTTTCCTCTGTGATGAAGCAAGGCTCTGAATAATGCATTCGTGAAAAACAGGACTTGCTAATTCTCAAAATGTTCACCCCCTGTCGATCAAACCACTGTGCTCCACTACTACACTTGTCCCGTATGCCATTGGGCCTCCCTGGAGTTTTCCACGGAAACCACGCACTGCGCAGTGCGTGCCCGTCGGCATGGCATGTCTCGGGTTCACGGAAAGGAGAGGCCGATCCAGGCGTAGACCAGACCACCATGGTCGCGTCCATCGGCGAGCGAGCGAGAGCTGTGGAAAGTCGCGAGGTGCAATTATTTAGCTAGCCGCACGAAAAGCCTGGGCGGACGTGCATGCATGCATGCATGCTGCACCTACGCCTTTGGCATTTTGGGGTTTGGCTTTCTTGCACTCCCACTGATCCACGTCCACAGGCGGTCGCACGCAGGCGCCACGGGCACGCACGCGCCACACTTGGCGCCGGCCCGTGGCTCCTCTTGACCCAAAAAGCTGCTGCTGGCGCTTTACTGTGCGTTGCTGCGTAGAGGTAGGTGCGTGCCTTGGCACCTTCTCTCTAACCGACTTCTGCTCTGGTGCTTGCCTGCACCGCTTACGTTGTCAGTGGCCCTGCTCAGTGCCACTGCCTATGTGCTCAGTTTTATAATGGCGCCGTGCGTGCCGACCGCGACGTTCCGCCAGGGGAACTTCGGGAGTAGTTTCGGAACTTGGGCGTTGCTGGCACGGTTTGCGTGGGACGACGTATAGACGACGGTATTGGGAACCGGTGATGTGCTCCTCCACGCGTGAAACAACGCTGCTACACACACGACAAATCTGAACGATTTTCAGACGACACGGTACATCAAGCCATCCATGCATAGACCAAACACTGGATAGCACCGTTAATTCCTCCGTCGTCCAAAGTTCGTGCGGTGAAGTGTCGTCCGCATAGTAGTTTCGCGCGTGAAAATCGGAGAGGAAGGGAGAGACTGACGTTTAGAGCATGATGGTTCAAAATTTAACGGTCCAAAATCGAATATGTAAAATTTAAACCGTCAAAAAATGCGTTTTGGAATTTCAAAAAAAGACTCAACTCCAACAGATAGTCCAAATTGATGGTCCAAAAGAGCAACTTCAATAAATGATCCAAAATGAAAATGCAAATTTCTTAAAGCGACAAATTACTAGTCCATTCAACATAGTTTAAATATCAAATTTAACATAGTTTCATACATGAACTTCAACTACTACTTATTCAAACTACTAGATAAACTACTCCTCATCGTCAGAAAAGGACTCGATGGGGATCACCGTCGAGGGACCGGCCTCGTCCTCCTTCTTCGCCCCCTTCTTCTTCTGCTCCGCCTCACGCTTCCAGTAGTACTCCAGCTCGGCCTGGACGTACTCCGGATGCTCCCGAGCAAACCTCGCCATCGCCTCCTCGTCGGTCTCGCCGGCACTGACGACAACCGACGGCTTCTTCATCGTCTTCTTCTTCGTCGGGATCTCCTTCATCTTGATGCCCTGCGGCACAAGCATCTCCGCTTCCGCCCGACTCTCGATCTCTGGGAAGTTCAGGTGCTCCCGAGGCCTCTCGGCACGCCACACCGCCACAACGTAGGCACGCGCAACCTCGTGGGCGAAGGGGTACGTGTCGATCCACCAACGCGTCCCGACGTTGGAGAACTTCACTCCGAAGTTACCGGAGGGCTTCTGCCTCACGCCAAAGAAGCCCGACTTACCCTTCGGCGTCTTCTTTGGCGCCATCGGAGAGCGGTGAGAGCGGTGGAGCGGCGGCGGCGTGCGGCCGAGGCGGTGGCAGACGGAGCCGGCCAGGGCGGAGCTGCGGGGAGGTGGCGGACGGAGCCGGGCGGGGCAGAGCCGCGGGGCGGCGGCGGCGTGCGGGGCGGTGGCGGACGGAGCCGGGGCGGGTCGGAGCTACGACGGGCGGGCCGAGGCCGGGCGGAGCTGCGACGGGTCAGAGCTGCGGCGGGGCGGGGCGGACGAGGAGGCGGCGCACGGGGCGGCGACATGCGCGGCAGCCGTGGCCGGATTGCGGTGGGCGGGCGGCGGGGGGCGGGGCCGGATATGATGCGGGCGGCGGCGGGGTGTGGAGGCGGCGGGGCGGTGGCGGACGGACGGGCGGGCGGGAAAGGAAAATGAACTGGCGGTTGGGCGTTCGCGGGCGACGGCTGGTTTTGGACCAGATGCACCTCGTGATGTAAATTTGCACCGCGAGGTGTTGTATTTTACATCACGAGAAGGCCGCGGTCCAATTTTTTTTACATATGAATCGTCTGTTGAAGCTGCTTTTTTGGCCTTAGACGATCCAAAAGTTAGTTACTTTTACATTTGAACCATCTATTGAAGATGCTCTTATAACGTGTTTGGTAGACTTGAATAAATATCAACCATTCACTGGATGTAGTTTTAAACTGTTTGGATGTCTCATCAGCATGAAAATTTTGGTTCGCACAAAACTTAAATTATCTCTGGGTCTGGCCTAGAGGAATGCTTGAATGACGGTTTCTCTAAAGTCAGTTGGAGCTGCGTTTTTTTACATGATGAGAAGGCCGTGGCACATTTTTTTTTACATATGGATCGTCTGTTGAAGTTGCATTTTTTGGCCTTAGACGGTTCAAAAATTAGTTATTTTTACATTTGGATCATTTATTGGAGATACTATTATGACGTATTTGGTAGACTTGAATAAATCTCAACCACTCGATGGATGTAGTTTTAAACTGTTTGGATGTCTGGTCAGCATGAAGATTTTGGTTCGCACAAAACTTAAAGTATCTTTGGGTCTAGTCTAAAGGAATGCTTGAGTGATGTTTTTTCTAAAGTCAGACTCAACGAGGCAGCGATACAACTCAAGGCACGTGGTGAAGGCGGTTGCATGGTATGGACACATGGAAGACGCCGTGTTGTTTCCAAAGCGGCGTCAAAAAACACTCACCCTTCTTTCACCCCTCACTGTCCCCTCTCTTCACTCTCTCATCAGCGACGGCGAGCACAAAATCTGGACAGCGAGCATCGAAGCTACGATCTGGACAGCGAGCAGTGGCGTTGGGCGCCGGCTTCATCACCCCTGCGCATGACACAGAAGACTTGAAACATTTCTTTTGGTGGGCTGGCAAAATTGCTATTTTCTAACATGACACAGAAGACTTTGTTGCTTGATACCTGACAAAATCGGGCACAGTTACTGTCCGGTCAGCAGGCAGTGGGGGGATGCTACATGTCAAATAACTTAAACCCATAGGTCATAAGTGGCTCGTTGGTACGCCCAGTTTGAAAAAAATTATGGAGTTTGAAGGTCTCAAGTAAAATGAGAATAGTCTTGTGGAAATGCCTACACAATGCAATTCACTGCTGTTGCGTTGTACTCCCTCCGTTCCATAATAAATGTTTTTATATTATGAGATGGATGGAGTAGCAAATAGGCACATCACTCGATCCGGAGAATGCCCGATTTGTTCGACACATGCACAGGATATAGCACATATGACGTTCAAGTGCAACCGAGCACATGGGATCTGGAGGAGTCTTGGGCTATATGAAATAATAGCAACAGTCGTTGCGTCAGGAAGAACCGGAGCTGAGATACTTAGTTAGATTTTTCTTTAAGATACGGAACATAATAAGTAGGTTATGGGCATATTGTATAACTACCACAACCGGTGGCGGTAACAAGTTGATATTTGTGTTGGCAGAGGAGGCTTATTTTAAGGGAAATACTAACGCCCACACATGTCGCACGAAAACACTTCGCCCGGACGCTTCCATCACCCTCCATCGCGATTTGCAATTTTTAAAGCGAGAGCGGTTGCCACGTCATGTTTTGTGGGCGTTCGGGCTGAACGAAGCACGACCGGACGACTATCTTATCCACTCCGCCGCTCACTTTCTACCATTCTGTCTCAAGCTCACTCTGCAGATCTCCACTCCATCATCTTCTCTCTCTTCCTCCCGCGGATCTCACCGTCCCCGCGCAGCTCCACCTTGGACCATCGGCCGTGGCCATACACCTTGCTCGCCGACCGGGCAGGTGCTCCCCTCCCACCTGGCCCTGTCGCGCCGAGCGTGAAGGTGCTCTGCCGGCCCCTATCGGATGTGCGAGCAGGAGAACCAGGCCCGTCCCGGCCGCGCATCCATGGGCACCTCAACGTCACGGATGGCGACGTGCAGGGGGCGAGCGGAAATCGGGTGGGGAGGGGGGCTTTGAGGGTGCGGCTGTCGCTCGGGAGCTTCTCTCTCGCAGGGAGCACGGGCGTGGAGGCTTGACGGTCTCCTCCGCGTCGCCGTCCAAACCGACGACGGGGTGGCTCGCGCCACCTAGCAGGGACGCTCGCTTGTCGACCTCCCGGCGGCCTCGAGCGCAGGAAGGCGGCGACGGCTCGAGCATGGGGAGAAGTACAAGCATGGCGGCGGCTCGAGCAAATCCATTCTCCGGTGAATTTAGTCCCCATCGCGCATGAAGCTCCTCCCGGCGCCACTGATACGTCTCCAACGTATCTATAATTTTTGATTGCTCCATGCTATATTATCTACTGTTTTGGGCAATATTGGGCTTTATTTTTCACTTTTATATTATTTTTGGGACTAACCTATTAACCGGAGGCTCAGCCCAGATTTGCTGTTTTATGCCTATATCAGTGTTTCGAGGAAAAGGAATATCAAACGGAGTCAAAACGAAACGAAATCAACTGGAGAAGTTATTTTTGGAAGGAAACCTACCGATTAGACTTGGACCCTACGTCAGAAGATGAAGGAGGTGCTCACGAGGGTAGGGGGCGCGCCCCCCTGCCTCGTGCCCCCCCCCCTTCGGTCCACTGACGTACCCTTGTACCCATATATACCTACGTATCGTAAAACTTCCAGGGGGCACAATAGACCGGGAGTTCCACCGCCAGAAGCCTCCGTAGCCACCAAAAGCCAATCTAGACCCGTTCCGGCACCCTGCCGGAGGGGGAATCCTTCTCCGGTGGCCATCTTCATCATCCCGATGCTCTCCATGACGAGGAGGGAGTAGTTCTCCCTCGGGGCTGAGGGTATGTACCAGTAGCTATGTGTTTGATCTCTCTCTCGTGTTCTTGAGGTGATAGGATCTTGATGTATCGCGAGCTTTGCTATTATATTTGGATCCTATGATGTTTCTTCCCCCCTCTACTCTCTTGTAATGAATTGAGTTTCCCCTTTAAAGTTATCTTATCGGATTGAGTCTTTAAAGATTTGAGAACACTTGATGTATGTCTTGCCGTGCGTATCTATGGTGACAATGGGATTGTTGGAAATATGCCCTAGAGGCAATAATAAATTAGTTATTATTATATTTCCTTGTTCATGATAATCGTTTATTATCCATGCTAGAATTGTATTGATAGAAAACTCAGATACATGTGTGGATACATAGACAACACCATGTCCCTAGTAAGCCTCTAGTTGACTAGCTCGTTGATCAATAGATGGTTACGGTTTCCTGACCATGGACATTGGATGTCGTTGATAACGGGATCACATCATTAGGAGAATGATGTGATGGACAAGACCCAATCATAAGCATAGCACAAGATTGTGTAGTTCGTATGCTAAAGCTTTTCTAATGTCAAGTATCATTTCCTTAGACCATGAGATTGTGCAGCTCCTGGACACCGTAGGAATGCTTTGGGTGTACCAAACGTCACAACGTAACTGGGTGGCTATAAAGGTGCACTGCGGGTATCTCCGAAAGTGTCTATTGGGTTGGCATGAATCGAGACTGGGATTTGTCACTCCGTGTAAACGGAGAGGTATCTCTGGGCCCACTCGGTAGGACATCATCATAATGTGCACAATGTGACCAAGGAGTTGATCACGGGATGATGTGTTACGGAACGAGTAAAGAGACTTGCCGGTAACGAGATTGAACAAGGTATCGGGATACCAACGATCGAATCTCGGGCAAGTATCGTACCGATAGACAAAGGGAATTGTATACGGGATTGGTTGAATCCTTGACATCGTGGTTCATCCGATGAGGTCATCGTGGAACATGTGGGAGCCAACATGGGTATCCAGATCTCGTTGTTGGTTATTGACCAGAGAGATGTCTCGGTCATGTCTGCATGATTCCCGAGCCCGTAGGGTCTACACATTTAAGGTTCGATGACGCTAGGGTTATAGGGAAAGTATGTACTGTTGGGGAACGTAGTAATTTCAAAAAAATTCCTACGCACATGCAAGATCATGGTGATGCATAGCAACGAGAGGGGAGAGTGTTGTCTACGTACCCTCGTAGACCGAAAGCGGAAGCGTTAGCACAACGCAGTTGATGTAGTCGTACGTCTTCACGGCCCGACCGATCAAGCACCGAAACTACGGCACCTCCGAGTTCTAGCACACGTTCAGCTCGATGACGATCCCCGGACTCCGATCTAGCAGAATGTCGGGGAAGAGTTCCGTCAGCACGACGGCGTGGTGACGATCTTGATGTTCTACTATCGCAGGGCTTCGCCTAAGCACCACTACAATATTATCGAGGACTATGGTGGAGGGGGGCACCGCACACGGCTAAAGATCAATGATCAACTGTTGTGTCTAGAGGTGCCCCCCTGCCCCTGTATATAAAGGAGCAAGGGGAGAGGTGGCCGGCCTAGGAGGAGGGCGCGCCAAGGGGGGGGGGGTCCTACTCCCACCGGGAGTAGGACTCCTCCTTCCCTTGTTGGAGTAGGAGAGAAGGAAAGAGGGGGAGAGGAACAAGGAAAAGTGGGCTGCACCCCTTGTCCAATTCGGACCAAAAGGGGGCGCGCCTCCTTCCTTTTGGCCTCTCTCCTCTATTCCCGTATGGCCCAATAAGGCCCATATACTCCCGGCGAATTCCCGTAACTCTTCGGTACTCCGAAAAATACCCGAATCACTCGGAACCTTTCCGATGTCCGAATATAGTCGTCCAATATATCGATCTTTACGTCTCGACCATTTCAAGACTCCTCGTCATGTCCCCGATCTCATCCGGGAATCCGAACTCCTTCGGTATATCAAAACTCATAAACTCATAATATAACTGTCATCAAAACCTTAAGCATGCGGACCCTACGGGTTCGAGAACAATGTAGACATGACTGAGACACGTCTCCGGTCAACAACCAATAGCGGAACCTGGATGCTCATATTAGTTCCCACATATTCTACGAAGATCTTTATCGGTCAGACCGCATAACAACATACGTTGTTCCCTTTGTCATCGGCATGTTACTTGCCCGAGATTTGATCGTCGGTATCTCAATACCTAGTTCAATCTTGTTACCGGCAAGTCTCTTTACTCGTTCCGCAATACATCATCCCGCAACTAACTCATTAGTTGCAATGCTTGCAAGGCTTATAGTGATGTGCATTACCGAGTGGGCCCAGAGATACCTCTCCGACAATTGGAGTGACAAATCCTAATCTCGAAATACGCCAACCCAACAAGTACCTTCGGAGACACCTGTAGAGCACCTTTATAATCACCCAGTTACGTTGTGACGTTTGGTGGCACACAAAGTGTTCCTCCGATAAACGGGAGTTGCATAATCTCATAGTCATAGGAACATGTATAAGTCATGAAGAAAGCAATAGCAACAAACTGAACGATCAAGTGCTAAGCTAACGGAATGGGTCATGTCAATCACATCATTCTCCTAATGATGTGACCCCGTTAATCAAATGACAACACATGTCTATGGTTAGGAAACATAACCATATTTGATTAACGAGCTAGTCAAGTAGAGGCATACTAGTGACACTCTGTTTGTCTATGTATTCACACATGTATTATGTTTCCAGTTAGTACAATTCTAGCATGAATAATAAACATTTATCGTGATATAAGGAAATAAATAATAACTTTATCATTGCCTCTAGGGCATATTTCCTTCAGTCTCCCACTTGCACTAGAGTCAATAATCTAGTTCACATCACCATGTGATTTAATACCAATAGTTCACATCACCATGTGATTAACACCCATAGTTCACATCGACATGTGAACAACACCCAAAGGGTTTACTAGAGTCAATAATCTAGTTCACATCGCTATGTGATTAACACCCAAAGAGTACTAAGGTGTGATCATGTTTTGCTTGTGAGAGAAGTTTAGTCAACGGGTCTGCCATATTCAGATCCGTACGTATTTTGCAAATTTCTATGTCAACAATGTTCTGCATGGAGCTACTCTAGCTAATTGCTCCCACTTTCAATATGTATCCAGATTGAGACTTAGAGTCATCAGGATTAGTGTCAAAACTTGCATCGACGTAACCCTTTACGACGAACCTTT